>NC_059428.1:94725206-94767582 GCF_021028975.2 Sphaerodactylus townsendi
CACACACACACACACACACACACACACACACACACACACACACACACGTGTTAAAGCAGTATTTGAATTAGTATCAGAATTAGTATTTGAATTAGTATCAGAATTATTTCGAGAACACTGTGAACTACTACAAGGGTTGTATACAGGAGATACTTCTAATTCTTGAACAACTGGAGCAAGGTTATCCAATGAGCTTCATAGCAGATTGGGGATGTAAATCAGCCTCTCTGATTGCAAAGTAACCCTCTAACTAGTACAGCTACACTTCTGGAGCTCTCTACATATCATTTGGAAAACTGTTTTAAGATCATCTCTTCTTGGAAGCCAATTGCACAGTATTCAAGAAGAGCGAGACAATAAAAAGACAACAGTGCTGATCTCTAGGAACATCTTTCGTACCTCCTAAGCCTGGCCGAAGCCTGTTATCGTATCCATCCAGGAGACCATCCAAGATCCTGGTGAATATGGTGATGTTGTCATCTTTCCCTGAAGGTGTTGGCATTTGTGAGAAGCTGTTAAAAAGTAGAAGTGAAAGAGAATATAAGTAAAGACGAATAAAGAAGAGGCAGAAAAAGGATTAAAAAATTATTTATCTTGTGATCAAATAGGCTTGGATCATTAAATGCTTGTGAAGGAGAAATGAAGACAAAATTACATGTACATAAGTGTACATAGCTCTTACATGTACATAGCTCTTACATGTACATTACATGTACATAGCTCTAGTGGACATATTTTTTGAGCATTGCTTTGGGGTTATGTTTGGAATATAAAAACATTTATAGTGATAAAATTAAAAATAATTTATAAAGAAAGGAACATGCCTGTGAATGCACACAGGTAAAAAAAGAAACTGAAGTACTCATAACTTCACTAGCCATGCATAAAATATGGAAGAACTGAATCCTGTTGAGAAGTTTCGCTTCTTTAAAGGCATTAAAAGGATACACTGATATTTTTTTACTGCAGAGAAAGCTAACAGTGAACTTATCTTTTAGTGGAAATTAAGTCCAAAGAATGTTCATAATTGTTGCCTTGTCCAGCACTGTCTCTACTTCCCTTCGTCTTACAAGAAATTAGCTTGTGTAATGTAATGTATTGCTAGCACAATAATCACAAATAAGGGATCCAAAGAGCTATTTAGAAAGGGACATCTACCATTGTTTTGTACCTGGCCTGCTGACATTTTCTGGGAGTACGCCAGCAAATTTGCCTCTATTACACAAACTAGTAATGCTTTGTCAAGCTCTAGTGCAATTTCAATTCTATTTAAACCTGCTTATACAGGGGGAAAACAGCTTTACAATAACAGAAATAGGAAGAGAATCTTGGATTCTGCAATACTTTTCAGTAATTTCCAGTGCCTAATTTAGCTTCATATGGAACCCTTACTACTGGTTAGTTCCCTGCATGTAATTGGGGGAAAATTTGCTTAGAGTGTAATCTGTCAAACTCAACGGGACCATAGCAGATATAGTGATTCTTAAGACAGAAAGGGTTTGCCTATCCTTGTGAATGACTGAGCTTTTTTCACGTCCTATCTTGACACCACATTTCATTTTGCTTGACTTTTTAGCTGCTTCTTATGATCTCAGCGAAGTTGAACTAACTGCACAACTGAATTATTACTTCAAGATTTGCTTGATACAGCATGTTTACTTATGTGGAATATATGCTATTTGCTTTTTAATTTTTCAAGATTCTCCTGTCGCAGAAAAAAGCTCAGTGTCCAGGAAAGATGAATGGATAATTATATTAAGTGATTCAGTTATAACATGACAATATGAGTTATATTTTGTGAGAAAAACCTCTATAAATTTATAACAGTAATCAAATGTCAATGTTTTTATTAGCCTACCTTGGACTATTAGAATTTATTTTAAAAATAGTCAGTACTGTTAATTGTTTTAAGATTTGCATATAATATTCTATGTAAACTTTGTCATCTCACTTAGTTGTTAGAATTGCCATTGTGATAGAACTCGTTTCTTTTCCTTCTCTTTTTATTATATTAATTTTATTAATGATTTTTTTTTCAAAAAAGCTCAGTTTCTAAATTAACCTGATTTAGAAATCAATTCCATGCTCTTTAATGGCTGGGTGAAAGCCTCTGTGGTAAATGTAGAACCAGTGAATGGTAGAACTGCTAGGCTGTTCTGAAATCATCCAGGGTCTTTCAGGAATATAGGTCAACTACTGCTTGGAAACTTCAGATAGTTGCTATTTAAAATCTTTTCCGGTTGCTAAGTAAAAATAGTGCATTTTTAAAAAATTGTGCCATTTCAAAAATCTATTATGAGCTGCTAGACCCACTATCTATTTTTACTCAGAAAGAATGACAGTATATAGTATGAAACTCACAGACAGCACTTCATGTGTGATGATTGCATACACACATATATTCCACTGTATGCACATGATGGAAAACTACAAGGAGATGCTACTTTTTAATATTTACTTTTATTTACTTAAAACATTTTTATGTGGCCTCTCTACCCAATCAGGTTCCAAAAACATATCAATAATTATAAATACAGTTAAGATTATATAAATAATTCAAGTAAAAGACATAAACAACACTTGAAGGGAGGGCCAGTAACCATTACTGGGGGTATGCCAGAAGAAACAAAATAGTCTTCACCAGCTGGTAAACACTGATAGGGGAACACGGATTAATCTCCCTGGGAAGAGTTTTCCAAAGTTTTGGTGTCACAACCAAGAAGGCCCTTTCTTGGATTGCTACCTATCCAGGGGCAAAAGAAAGAGGCTACCAAAATGACCAGAGTGCACAGGTACGTTCATATGGAAAAAGAGAGTCCTTTTATTAGAATATATCTCTTGTGTGCATGAAATGAAATACACTAAACTGATAGAGAGAAACAAATAAAAAAAACAGGTGGGTGATTTTTACCATTTGAAATTCAAAAGCTGATCCAAATGTGCCATGACTTCATTTAATAAGCCCATCTCAAAAAGCCCTTTCTGAAATAATCCTACCTCATTTTTACAACATGTGGGACAAAACCTGATTAAACAAGGAGTAATATCTTTGGCCCATTATGCATGGAACATTTATGTCAGGGTTCTTCTCTGTTCAGTGGGCTTGTAGTGAGTTCTCCTCATGTTTCTCTGTTTACACACAAGGAATCACTCACTCCTGCCACAGAGCTTTTCTGCAGAGAATTCTCCTGGGCCTGGGTCCTTTAACTCTACCCATCAAGTGTCCTTAAGGGCACAGATCTCATTATACCTGGTATTCAAGGTGTACGGCCCTTGAAAGGGTGGCAGCCCTTTAAACTGCACTTATATTGATATTACTGTCCCAAAAATAATCCCCTTCCCCAAATGAAACAGCCAAAGCAATTCCTTGGACCACAAGCTGCTAAAGAAGGGGACCATTCTAGACCTGATATTCTCTTCCCTTACCATACTCTCCACACACACATACACACACATACACTGTTGCTGCCAGAAGACAGAAAGGCTTGCTATGTTCTAGCAGTCTCTATTATTATATCAATATCTCAGCATATCAATATGAGAATTAAAAATCAGTGTGTTTTGACTAAGCCCATGTAAGTGAGCTTCATTTCTGTGATTTGAAGCACTCAGCAACATGGAGGGGCAAGGAGGAAGGAATGGATGGCAGTGCAAGGGAGAGGGAAAGCTGGCAGTGAGCAAAGGGGGATGTCTGCAGCAAAGCTGTGCTCATTGGAAAATCTGTCCCACTTTGACAGCAAAGCAAATTAAAATCATGCTAGAAGTGATCTCACTTACTGCAGAGAGAATGGAAAGTGAAAGTGGGGCTTGGGGAAATATGTCCATAGAAAAAATCTTGCCCTGATGACATTTACTGTCACTGCACAGCAGACCCCTTGTGCATAATCAGCCTTTGTGAGAAAATGTCCTTAGCCCCACAGTAATTTGTAAGGTTATTGGTAGTATCCATATGGATACTATGGCATTCTATGGATGTTTGGCATTCTGATGCAAATTCAGTATCTTTCCTAGCAATGCTTTAAAAGGTGTGAATGAACCTACTTCAGACATGACAAAAATTAAAAATGGAAAGCAGTTCTGTGTGGGAACATATACACACTGACAGTCATGTGCAATAAATATACAATATAGTTTAGTATATATGATGTATAACTAGTAGTCTTCCCTGCACAAAGGGATTCCCATGTAGAAATTGTTATTACTGATTTCAATTTGGCACAGAATTGAAATAAATATTGAAAGGAAACTTCAGGATTATAGGCCAAATAATCTGTACAGTGTCCATAAATTCTGATCTTATTGCAAATAATTTACATTTCAATCAAAATAACATCCATTACTATGACAAAAAATGCGTGTATTTTCTCCTTGGTAATTGCTAAGCATATGTTCAACACAAAACCAAACTGCAAAAGAATCAAAAATTTTAAATTGATGCTACAGATATCTGTTTCCCTCTAAATGCTGGCAAAAGTGATTTGTGGGGCTTTCAAAAATGGTGTGAATTACAGTTGTATCCTCCAAGGTGCTGAGAGAGACATTTTGGCTATACAGCAACTTGAATAAGATAGCATTTTGTGTTGGTAACTTGCATAAGGCCATCCAATAACCCTCAGGGCTGAGCAATCTAGATTTGACCCTGGGTTTCCCATAGTGGAATTAATGTACATGAGCATATAAAAACAGTTTGGTCGGAAAAGAAAAAAAAGTCTTGAAATTACACTATTTGAAGTTTTTATATTCTGAAATACTGTGAAGCATTGAAACATTTGATCTGAATCATTTAAAATTCTAGCAAATACTCCACAGGGAAGACTCTTACTTGATCTAATGGGCTTCTTCAATATCTATGATTAAAACTGACTGATGGCTTTTGACATTGTGGCAGAAAGGGACGTAGGTTTCGATATAATTACTTCTTTTCACTGATAGTTCTGGGATGCATATATCACTCAACGAGAGACAGAGATCTCATACCATGGGAAGTGTAAACCCCTGCCAGGATGAAAAGTGTTTCCAAGTATTGCAAATTCCGAGTAGCTTTGCAAATTCAGTCCCCCACCCCCATCCTGATTCTTTTCACAGAAGAAATCTGCTTCTTAGAAACAAACTATAAAATAACTCTTTTAAAAAGAATCTTCAGCTAGAAACAACAATAATTTTTCATAATGATGAAATCAATTTAAATGGAAGCATTGCTTCCTATGGTGTGCATGCACATTTCCTTCATCTGATTGTTATTTTTTTCAAATAGATTTGACCAAAAATAACAGAAAAATCTACAGCAACAATCCCACTTTTAAACTGTGTTATAAACATATTGTCTAACTTTAGCCAATCAAGGGTAGAGAGGCAAAACTACAAATGCTTTACAGGGTGAGGGGAACGGGGGGAACAGGCCCAAGAAGATCTAGTCAAAAATAAGTCCCATTTTAATTATTTGGGCTTACTCCCAGGTAAGTGCTCTTTGGGCACTTTTGCATATGTAGAATAATGCACTTTCAATCAACTTTCACAACTGTTTGCAAGTGGAGTTTGCTACTCCTCCCAGTAAAATCCAGCTGCAAAGTGCATTGAAAGTGAATTGAAAGTGCATTATTCTGCATGTGCGGAAGGGGCCTATGACAGTCAGTGTAGTACAGCAGTTACAGCCTTAGAGTAGGGTTTGGGAGAGCCAAGTTTGAAGTGCCATCTTGCTGAGGAAGCTCACTGAGTGATTTTGGGCCAGTCACATTCTTTCAGCCCAACCTACCTCAGTGGGAGTTGGTGGTGTGGATAAAAAGGAGATCAGAATAATGCCAGCTGCTTTGGTCCCCCACTGTGGAGAAAACTGAAATATTTTTATGGATGTATGGATGTATGGATGTTTTGAATTTATATCCCGCCCTTTCCAATGGGGCTCAGGGTGGCAAACATCATAGAAAACAATGAAAACAATACAACAACACATCTATTAAAACTTTAAACAGCAAAAACTCTAAAACAATAAAAGATGGCGATAAAACCCCATAATAAGGCACCCAAGGGAGGTCACGATGTTCCAATCAGGCTGGCTGGCAAGATATAAAAGCCTGGCAGAAGAGCTTGGTCTTACAGGCCCTGTGGAACTCGCAGAAGTCCCGCAGGGCCCTGATCACAGTTGGGAGCTCATTCCACCAGGTAGGGGCCAGGGCCAAAAAGGAAGTAAATACATAATGTATATGTATATAAAGGAAGCAAATACATAATGGAGAAAATGGAAGGCAGATAAAAGGTAGGTTGGTGAATGGCAGGGTAAAATGAAAATGAAGCAAATAACTAGGCAAGGATTACAGGGTTGCCAGATGGAAGGAAAAAGGAAATAGGGCAAAGAAGAAGAGTTGACTTTCTATACCCTGCTTTTCTCAACTTTTAAAGGAGTCTTAAAGCAGCTTCAAATGGTCTTCCCTTCTCCCCCGCTCCCCCTATGTACACAACAGGTGCCTTGTTAAGTTAGTGGGACTGAGAGACTTCTGAGAGAACAGTGATTAGTGCAAGGTACCCAGCAGGCTTCATGTGGAGGAGTTGGGAAACAAACACATTTCACCAGATAAAAGTCCATCCCTCTTAATCACTACACCACTCCTCCAGTGAGGAAAATGAGGTGCCTTGAGGATTTCCAATGAGGCGAGTGGGCCTGGCCAGTGCCCAGCTCCAAACAATTAGGCCATAGTTTTCTTAGGTGAGGCTGCTTGTGAGGGGACCTAAAAACCAAGAGGCAGATAAATGTAGCTGGCTGTTGTATGGGAAGGGGAGAAGGAAATAGGAAACAGAGAAGCTGTGCAGGCTTTCAGGAAAGGAAAATAAGGAGAAGCGGAGGCGTGGGAATGAGATGCCTTTCATAAGTCTTTGTGGGTTCCCTCTTGTTTATTATATTGATATCCTGCCTTTCTGGCATGAAAGAGAGAGTACATAGGATTTCCAGACAGTCTTCCTAGGCACAGATCAGATGAGAGCCTGGTTCACATATACAGGATAAAGAGACAAGAGTGAAGTGGCTCAATTTACTTGCTTTGTCTGGGTCAACAAGATGCAGATTAGTACTCTCAGGGGCGTACTGCCCATGGGGACATGAGGGGTCAGAAGACCACAGGTGCCACAAAATTGCCCCTTGTACCCCTCCTCCTTCCCCCCTCCCCCATCCATAGACTCTCCCAACCACCCCCAACTCAAGCCACGGCACAGGGGGCCCGGAAACAGCCACCCCAGCCATGCCGTCTCCCACCCTCAAGTTCTCTGGGCCGCAGAAGGCCCAGAGAAAGTGCCCCCTCATCCCAAGTTTGAAAGGGGGTGGGGCAGGGAAGCTCTCACTAGGCTCCCCGTAGCCTGGCTTGAGTTGGGATGGGGGTTTTTTCCCTGGGCCTTCTGTGGCCCAGGGAGCTTGAAGGGGGTGGGGGGCAGCTCCTGCCAGGCTTGGTGAGAGCTTCCCACCTCCACTCACCCTCCACTCACTCCACTCACCAGTCCCCCGAGAGCCTGGGGTGCTTCGGAGTGAGCAGAGGTGGGGAAGCTCTCACTGAGCCTGGTGAGAGCTGCCCCCACCCTACTCCCTTTGGGCTTCCTGGGCCACCTTCCCTTGCCACTTTCCCCACCCCTGGCCACCCCTTGACAACCCTCTCCAACCCCTACCCACCCCTTCCCAGCATCTCCCCCCACCCCTAGCCATCTCTTCCCATCTCTCCCACTCCCATCCCTTGCCACCCTCTCCAATCCCTACCCAACCCTTGCCTCCCTCTCCCACCCCTAGTTCTGCTGGCATTGTTCTGAGAGGTGGTATGTGATATCTAAGTAATCAACTGGTGGAGGTAGTTGGTTTAGAGGGAGCCATGGAGATGGGTCAAATATACACAAGACTGAAAAGTGTTGGGAGATGTCTTGCTCAGTGCACATCTGTTGTCATCAGTACCAGCAAATCTCTGCCTAAGCAAACTGATGGGGAACCATGGATGCAGACACCTTGTACGATAAAAACTATGCACAAGAATCTTATACTAATGGGACCACCTCCAAAAACTGGCCTAGGTGCAATTCTTCTGCTCAGGAGTAGTTGCTGTACTTTCCCAACTCAGGTGGGTTTCTGTTGAAGAAAGTTGCGTGGGCTGTAGGGGGAGGGGGCACGATGATCCATGATGCCAACCACAAATGTGAGCAAAACGCATTTATTTATTTGATCATTAACTTATTTGGTCACTTATTTATTTCATCATTTGTTTGGTTTTTTTGTTGGACTTATGTGCTGCCCTTCTCCAACAAACCTTCTGGAGACCCCTGTAGGTCCAGTGATGGGGGTGGGGGGTGGGGAGAAGCTTAGTTTCTTTCTAAAGTGTTGATTTGAGAACTGTTAAGTGAGACACTTGGGCGAGGGGTCTCAATTTCAGTTCTTGCCCTGGGCTCCATTTTCTATAGGTATGCCCAACAGTGGGATCCAAAAATTTTAGTAACAGGTTCCCATGGTGGTGGGATTTAAACTGTGGCGTAGCGCCAATGGGACTGGGTGGGGCATGAAGGGGTGTGTAACCAGGCATTCCGGGGGCGGGGCATTAATAATTTCTCTGTTACTGTAAAAAACTCTTACTGGGAAAAAAAAGTTCCTAATTTCCAGCCGGTATCTTTCTGTCCATAATTTGAACTCATTTTAGCAAGTCCTATCGTCTACTGCCAACAGAAAGAACTACTTCTCCTCTAATTGACTGCCTGTCAAATCCTTACTACTTTCAAATACTTAATTATGTTTCTAGAAATCAAAAGAAGGATACTTTCCTTAAACAAGGAACTTTACCATATTTCTAAAACATGTTTTTAAAACAGCCCAGCAGGGAGAATTATCCCATTTTCTACCTTTGCTAACCAGCCACATAGAAAACAATAAGACTTTATGATTTTTGGACCTAATGGAATTTCTAACGGAAAAGCAGACCCAATTAGTAACCCCCTCTCAGCACACACAAATAATTAGTAACCCACTCTCCGGAACTGGTGAGAACCTGCTGGATCCCACCTCTGGATATGCCCCTGCATACTCTGAATGTTCTCGCAAGTTAAAAAAATCTCCATGCAAAGAAAAACGAGCACTGGCTCACTATTTGCAGTATTGGTTTATATTTACAAAGTGTTTTTAACACAAAGAAGCACTTCAGAATGGAATATTTGCCCTAAAATCTGGGGCCCCTCCGCACTGTAGGATTCGACCTTAGTTCATCATAGGTCCGACCCGGGTACTCCGCACAGTCGTAGCGTTTTACTCATGTCTGTCTCTGCTCTCCCCCTCTCACTGTCAAATTTTTGAGCTCGACTGGAAGGTACGACTTTTTGCCGAACTCGGGTTGCACTCAAGCCGAAGCCGGCGGAGTGCGGAATCTCCCTTGCCTCGACTCTGCCAGCCAGCCAATCACAGTTCATTATTTTGGCCATGCGCAGAACGGGAGACTCACGGCGGTGAAAAGCGCGCCTTCAAAAAAAACCCTTCTCGTGCACGAAGAAACGACTCAGCTCTGCTCGCTCGTTTTGCTCTGACAGAGAAGGCTTGCAAAAATGCAGATTCCCGCCAGTTTGTGACAGGCGGGAAATCGGCACTTTGTGATGTTGTCACAACGTAGCTCCTACGTGGCAAAATGGGAAAAAAGGGGCGCGCACACACGTTTCCCGCCATAGAACGGCAGCCAGTCGGGAGTGAAAGACACGAGCAGGTAACCCCATCCTCTGAACTCAGGTCCGGAGAGACGACCCAGCTGCTGTGCAGAGTAACAGAAGAGTCGAGCTCAGGTAACGATTTCTGCAGACATGAGTGAAACCTAGGTTGCCTCTGCTGTACGGAAAGCCCCCTGGAGTGGTGAGATCCATTCTACCACCTCAGCTCTGCCACCTCCTGGCATTGCATGGGTCAACCAGGCCTCAGACCTGCAAAGTTGAAAATCCATGTAATGTGTCTTATAAGCATACCCAGAACTACTGAATCTGAATTCCTTTCTCTGAGTTGATACTCAAATGGAAATCTCATTGCAAGTATACTTCAGACTGACTGAATGTTAGACATAATGTAGTCTGTGACCAGGTACAAAAGATTAACAAAAATCGTGTAACACAACAGTTGGCAGCACAGAAAAGCTGTACCATTTGGAAGTTCCCCTTCTACACTACAAAATTTCCTCCAAAGCAACCCTCACTAGACACACCAAAGGGTAGAATGCCAGACAAAAGTCCTTTCTGCACAGCAGAAGTAAAATGTCTTCAGGATGGAAAAAAATGCATTTCGGGAAAGAACTCCACACAGCTGTTTCTCCAACACAACTTCAGGATGTTTTATCTCTGCTCACCCTGGGTTTTTCAGAAAATGCTACATTTAGCTATTCTTTTTCCTCAAGATGGAGCAAGACATTTTCTCTTGGCTGTGCAGAAAAGGAAGAGTTTTATTTTTCCTTTCCGAGTTTAAAGCTTTCAATTTCTCTGCAGTAAATGGCCACCATTTTCTTTTGATTTCTCTGCCCTCTGCAGGATGCTCTGTGCTGCCGCCATTTGTAGAATGTCCCCATGGAGTTTCCTCTGTTTGCCGCTCATCCGCATGTCCTTTCAGGGTACAAAGTTCATCAATAAAGTTAGGGTTTTTTTCAGGCGATCTTGCACATGTGTCGTTCTCCTTTTTTGTTTTAAATGAAATATCTTTGAAGCTATGATGTAACGATGTGGGAATCAGGTGTGATTCTCATATCATGACATCATAGCTATCTCATTTAAAACAGAAACAGAAAAGGAACAACACATGGGCAGCATAACCAATAACCAGGAAAAACTAGCTTTATTCATGTACTTTATACACTGAAAGGATGCATGGATGAGCTGCAAGTAAAGGAAACTCCATAGGGATATTCTTTAAATGGCAGCACTGAGCTTCCTAAAAAGGGCAGAAAACTGTAGGCGCACGCTGTGGAAAAACTGAAAGTCAGCGCTTCGGGATGGGGGAATTACAATCCTTTCCCTGCCAGTCCTTTATTTTCTATGCTACACAGACAAAAAAGGCAAAATGGCTCTTTTTAAAAATCTGCAAGATGTTTTATTTGTACTATATAAAAAGGGCCAATGTGTCTCATTACAGCAGCCACCTAGTTCCACCCCAAAAGCAAGGGGCAGTTGAGTCAGGTAGAGTGGAACACAGCATGGGTGAGTGGGGGACCTGGATCTAAGATGTCATCATGCAGAGCTTTGGGAAGAAATCACCTGTTATTTTAGTAGCATGGGATTTTATTTACCTCCATACCAAGAAAAGATTCGGCATGCCAATTTCTATATTAAGTGTGTATTAAAAGATCATTTTTCTCCTGGCCAGTTGGCAACCTTGTTCTCTCCGGACCTCATCTCAGTGAACACCAGTTATTGCTCAAAACTCTTAAGACTATGAGGCAGGCATGGGAGGTTCCCAGTTGTCATGGTGCCACCGACACTCTGGGGAGCAGAAGCCACTCACCTGCCTCAGATGAAACTGCCTCAGTGGCCAGCCAACCTGCTGTCTCGCTCTCCCCTACCCTATCCCCAGTTTTGTGAAATGACAGCCACCTTCACAACAGATGCTGCATTCAGCACTCAGGTTAAAAAGGTTGCCTATATATGATCTGCCCTATGGCACGGAGTGGTAACTTGCAGTAGTGCAGTCAAAACTCTGAGCACCTGAGTTTAATCCCAATAGAAGTTGGTTTCAGGTAGCCAACTCAAAGTTGACTCGGCCTTCTATCCTTCCAAGGTTGGTAAAATGAGTACCCAGCTTGCTGGGGGTAAAGCGTAGATGACTGGGAAAGGCAATGGCAAACCACCCCATAAACATAGTCTGCCTAGTAAACATCGTGATGTGATGTCAACCGTGGGTCAGTGCTTACATAGTAAACTACCTTTGATTTTTACACAGGATCTTAACCCAGACAGAAGGGAAACTTAAACTTGCACTTCAGCAGATTGTAACACAAAAAAGCATCAAATAATTGTAAAGCCAGAGGTTTTGTCACTGGCCTCCGTGATAGGACAAATCAAAATCAATGCAACAGCAGCTGGTGATCTATCTTCAGAGATGCCATCTGTATCCTTCTTTACTAATTCTTGTCAACACTCTAAAAGAAGTTTCTGATGTAAAAACTACTGATGTAAAAACTACATATCCTCTTATGTTCATGCACAGTGTCTTGACTCTGAGTGGGCACTCAGAGTCGTTTATGCAAATTAAGGATTTAAGGAAGATATCTGACTTGTTTTATATCGAATCACATCACTGGTCATTCGAGCCCAGTATAACCTTTGCTGACTAGCAATGGATCTCCAAGGTCTTTCTTTCAAGCCCAGCAAAATGGGTCTCCTCCATTCAGTCAGCTTATTTATCTTATACCCTGACAGCCAAACATACATGCACAAACATAATTCTGTGAAAAGTGGTCCTGAGATCCAAACCAGAAATCTACATGATGCCAAGTGAACTATTTCTGCTCAGTAAATTCAGCCCACACTACATCCTTTGATCTGCCATATATATTATTTTTAAAATTTTCATTTGTGTTCAAGCCTCCTGCTTTTGATCTAGAGCCCCCAGAACTTGAAAAAGAACATAACTTATCAAAAATTAAGTCACCAGAAACGTGTGTAGAAGGAAAAGGTACTGGTGCTTCAAATTTCAATTTCTTTGGTATGGCTTCACAAACAGAACTCTGCGTGGGATTCCTTTCTGTTCTATGCTCACTAACAATTCCATCCACGGTTTCTGAGCTAACATAGCAATTTTCATTTCTGTTTTCATTTTGCATGTTATCAATGTCATTAGGATTTTGGTTCACCTCCTTGATGGTTCTTTGGTTTCTTTAATATCATTTTTATGCCACCTTAATGCCGTTTTACATGCTATAAGCTCTTTCTTTATATGCCACTTCCATGCAACTGATGAACAAATAATGTTGTAAAATATGTCAGTTTTAATGGGGGGGAATTGGTGCAAAGAAAAGGAATCAGCTGTGAAAGTAAAAAAAGTAAAAGTAAAAAAATAAATGTAAAGAAAGTTTTAAAAAACATGGGGACTTTCTCACAAGAAATAGACAAAATGGAACTAGGGACATTCAAATAGAAACAGACTTTCTGAAATGCTTGGAGATCTCTGCTTCTGAATTCAGAGGGCACAGTAACAGCTCTGCTCTTGTTTTCAGAATACAGCAAGATTCTACAAGGGTTACACCCATGTAACATCTGTCTGATACTTACAATACATCCCTAGACCAGGTCTGCTGAATTAGTGGACCTGTTCAAGAACTAATACCATTTCCCATGGATGGTCCAGTTATCTCCTTACATATGCAAATCCTAGAGCAGCTAAATCTGTTGGATTGATGCAGCAACCAACAAGGAGGGCAATGTAGCACATGAAGAAGATGCCTAAATAAATGTTAATTTTCACACGTTGCTTGTGGATGCACTGATCCCAGTACACACGGAAAGTCCTCATTTACACAAGCCATCCTGTTCATTTTAATAGAAAACGTGTGCCTAACTATGGACTCCATTGCACAAGGATATCAGTTTCCTGTCCTGAAAGTAACAGCCAGTCTACAGTCCTTACTCCATAGGTCAAAATCAAACATCTTGTGGATGTATTAAAAATAACAGTTTTGGCTTTTTTGGTCCGCATAGCAAAAAAAAAAGTAGGGTTTTTTTCCTGCTTCCCCTCTTCTAGCTCTCACTCGCATCCGCCATTTTCTCCCACTTGTGATTTTCATCTCGCCCACCATTTGCTGATGGTTTGCAATGGAGGTTTCCTCTGCTTGCAGCTCATCCACGCACAACTTTACTGTATAAAGTACATGAATAAAATTAATCTGGACTGACGATCCCACACACATGTCATTTTCCCTCTTTTTTTGTTTTGAAGGAGGGGTCTTTGAAGCTATGATGACATAATATGTGAATGTGTGACATGTGCATATTTCGAGTCATTGTAGCTTCAAAGACACTGTCTTTAAAACAAAAAAAGGGAGAAACAACAGATGTATGGGACCGTCAATTCAAACTAACTTTATTAATGTACTTTTTACAGTGATGTTGTGCATGGATGAGTTGAAAACAAAGGAAACCTCTGTCCAGAGGTGTATCTAGGCAAACTGGAGCCCGGGGACAAAACCTGAGTTTGGTGCCCGCCCCCCCCCGGTATGGGCGGCCACCCTCCCCCACCACGCCAAAGCAATGATTTTTTGTACCACCTCACAAATCACCCCCACCAAAACATACATGGGCTCTCTCCCCACCAACTCTCCTTCCTAATTTTGTCCTTACACCAGCCCTGTCAGGTAGGCTGGCCTGAGAAACAACTCCAAGCCAGTGCAAGTGGAAATTAACTTTTAAGCCTGTAAATCTCTCACAAATCACCCCCCATCAGAAGATTTACCAAACAAATGTCAGCAGCAGCATCAGTTCTGTTGCTGCTGGGCTCCCAGCTCAGCTTCCCTTCTCCTGTGTCTGCTGGCACCTGGCTGCCAGGGAGAAGGCTTCTGAGCAATGCCACACTTAATTTAAGGTGAATAAGGCACACTGGGTCAGAAGGAGGGGAGGTGGAGCTCCCCAGTCCTGCTCCTGGGAGCACAGTGGGATTTCTCCCCGCCCCTGGACACTCTAGGCCACCATACAGAGTGGGCGGGGCTACAACAGGCACTAGCAGCAGTCGGCTGCCTCAATGCCAGGCTTCCTGGGGCTTGCTTAATCAGCCTGTGGGGGGGGATGTTTTGGCGCCCTCCATGTGACCACAGTGGATGCCCCCGGGGACATGGGGTACCCTCAGCAAATGGTGGGCGAGATGGAGGATCGTAAGTGGGAGAAAATGGCAGGCACAAGGTGCGATGAAAATGAATGTAGAAGAGCTTTGAAATCAGACATAAAATAAGATGTTTCCTGTCCCTGCACAGAAAGCAGGAAAAGTCTTCACCTTGGATGGGGAGATCGCTAATTTAGTGTTTTCTAAAAAAAATGGGGGGGGGGGTGTTTGAGCAGAAATAAAATTTCTTTAAGATCTTTTGGGGAAAAAGTTCCCCAAAATGTTTTTGTTAACATACTCAAGATGTTTTATTTGTGCTGCATAGAGAGGCCCAATGTTTAGTGAATCTCATTTTTCAACATATATAACAGCCTTTGAGCCCTATTAATAGCACTGAAAAAATGCTGTGGGGAATTTCTCAAATACAAAGTGCTCATTCAAATTGAATTTATTGGTGAACTCTTGTCTCTGACACTTAATTTTTAAAAAGTATCAAATGTGATACTTGAGTTTCAGATTTTACACAAACTTTTCAAGGTTTGGGAGGGAAGGGAGGTGGAACAATCTGGCATGAATTTTAGGCGTATGAATACTCCACAAAACATATTTCTCTGTTCTTCAAAACCAAGTATTTCCCAAAACATTCACATACTATACCAAGCCTTTCCTCCTGACAAGGAATAGAGTTACATTAATAATTTGTAGTGCAATTCACTGCAAGAGGAAAACTAATGTTGAAATGAAATGAATGGGGGGGCGGGGGGCGGGGGCATTCTTCAAAGTACTTGAAAACTGCCATTCAAAACTCAAGAGTTTTGAAACGTTCCCAGAGTTCCAATGAATGACGAACTGACTTCAGCTCTACTTGCTGGACTGCTGATTTATCTATGTACAGGATTGCCCAATAAGACTATCCTGGTGGACTGCAAAGAATTCAGCGGCACAGAATCTTATGAAATAAAGAGGTCCCACTGGATTCTTTAAGGACTAAGAAAAATCACATATTTGTAGCAGAGGGGACTTTAATCTTTGTTTATGACTTTTACAAAATGCAGCAAACAGCAAAAAGTAATTACTGAAGTGCCTGGTAGTGACAAACAGCAACTATAGTTGTCAAATGGCGACAGTGAAAATGCTGTTTAATATCATTGGACCAAGCCTTATGGAGATTTATATGGCACTGCTCAGGAATCCCCAAACACATCACAAGCTGTTTACTAAAACTGCAGCATCAACAAGAGCAGCATTCATTTGCTATATTATGCACACTTCTAGGTACCCCTGCATTGCCCAGACAGTTATGCCTCAAAACAGTCTACAGCCAACATTGCAGTGAACTAGGAACTTTTTCAATAAGTTCAGGGATTCTTCGACCACAACCACCCTTAGTACGTTTTTCCAATTTTAAAACTGGTTGTGAAAACCCTTAAGAACGAATGGTATATGCTACAGAATGACAGCCTGACTCTGCTGAACTGGTACAATGCAACAAAAAAAAAAGTTATGTTTTGTTATGATTCAGTGCAAAGCTATACCGACAGGAGTATTTTCCCTGGTTCTAGCCATTATATTAAGGTATTTGATAGAAACAAAGAATCAGGATGGGTCCGGAACATCGCCTAATATATCCACACGTCCTGTTGTGAACAGCCACACTTCCCCACTTCATTTTTACAGCTGCTGTATAAAACACAGAAGATACAAGGTTTAATATCTAGAAACTGCTGACGTGCAGTAAGAATCATAACCGGTGAAAGGATTCACATGGATAATTTTGCCTAACCTCGAAACAGAATAACATATTGCCGAGTGCCACGGAGCTCCAACAGGGAGCTCTGCAGATCGAGAGCTGCTTTGCCAGCCCCTGCACCACCCAGGCTGTTGGCCAGAGGAAGGAATGCCAGACAACAGGAGCTGAGACATGACTGCCACGCCAACGGAGGCAAAACGTGCCCTGCAGCCCAGATTCCTCCCCAATCCTGGAAAGCTGGCCCCAGGGAAGCAATTCTGTGTCATGGCCAGTTTTGAGAGACTCAGAGTTGAGGATACTCAGGGCCCTCAGTCCTCTACTCTGCCCCTCTACCAGGATCCCATTCACATCTCCCTTCTTGCCCATGCTCACAAGCCACCTGTATGACCTTTTATCAGTGATACTGGATGGTGTGTGCAGCTGGGAGTGCCACTGCTATAACCCCCAGAACACTTGCACATTCTTCTATGGTGGTGCTAGGCTGCCCAGGAGCCAGGAGTACAGGAAGCAGGACACTTGAAAGCCAGCAGGTGGGGAAAGTGCACTCAGGCAGGTCACAGAGGAGGTGTAGGGACCCTGCCAGAAGCCCTGGGCCCTGACTGATACCCCACTTCAAGGTAACTGATGTCAGGCCTGCCTCAGACAAAAGCTTTCAGTTCTCCTTCATTCCCTTAGAATGAGAATGGCTGAGGAATCTGTCCACCCATTACAAGCCCATGGATCTTTGAGTGTAAACCAATATCTTACAATGGGCACATGAAGCTGTCTTATACTGAGTCAGACCACTGGTCCATCAAAGTTAGTACTGTCTGCTCAGACAGGAGGTCTCTCTCCAGGGTCTCAGGTAAAGATCTTTTCACCTCACCTACTACTTGACCCTTTTAACTAGAGATGCCAAGGATTTGAACCTGAGACCTTCTACATAGCAAGCTGATGCTCTATCTCTGAGCCACTGCTCCTCCAAAACAAGTCTCCTAGAGCTGACTCTGTTGCTTTCACATTTGCCCTGGATGGGCATGATAATGTGTGGTGAGCAGAAAGTGCAACCACAGGGAATTTGTAGTTTCAGTACTTTTCCATCTTGCCTACATTCAAACTTCCGCATATCCTCCAGGGGGAGCAGTACATGTTTCCAAGGCAGGCCAGCTTATTCATGTCTTCAGGAAAGGGGAGAGGAAAGTTCTAAGATGAGACAGAGAGCTCATCTTAAAGAGGAGGCAAAATTAATGTTTGTCTTCCTTCCGCCTCCTTCATCAGCAATCTCTCAGAATTCAGTTCTTCTTAACATGTGGTCATCATTTATTTGCCCATAGCCTCAAACCACTGGCTTCTTGTCTGAATTTCAGTATCTAGAATAAACAACTATTGTCCCTGAGGGAGGGGAGGAGTGAGGAAAGGGGAGGGAATGAGGGGTGGCATGCAAATGAAGGGGAGGGAGGGAGAGGGTGGCATGCAAAGGAGGGAGGGGGCCCGGCATCTGGACATGGCCCACCCACCCTAGCGGAGGGAGAGGGAGGGGTGGCATGCAAGGGAAGGGGAGGGAGGGGAAGTTTTCTGAAATCCACTGTCAGATTTAGAAATTGTATAGGCTAATCTACCCATAATAACAGTCTGTTCAATATTCTGTTCAATATAACAAATGCAACACAAATTCGGATTGTCAATTGAACTGCAGCAAAGGAAGTAACAGGACTACTTTCTGTACCCTGTCTTGCCCAAAACAAAACCAGACCTCACATTAGGAGTGTGCATTTGGATATGCCAAACCACAGCACCAAAAAAAGCTGTTTGGGCTTTTTTTCAGCTTTATTCCCAGTCAAAAGAGAGATACAACTTCAAAGCAACCCAAAAAGCAAATTGAAAAAAGCTGAATTTTGATACTTTTCAGATGTAGATATAATAGACACGTGGAGGGGGTGGGGGTAAGAAATCTTTAAAAATCCAGATTCCCATGTGTTATTGGGTTTGGGGTTTTTTTTTTCAAATATCTGAAAACCCACTACATTAAATATTTGTAAGGCTCAGGAGTGTTAAGGTAGAGCCACCAATTTTGCAGCACAGCTTTAGATGACTCTCCTTAGAAGAAACCCCAGGTTTGGTAAATATTAGGTCCGGGGGTCCAATTTTATGGGCCCTCAAATGGAGAAAAAATGAAGGTCTATAAAATTGGAACCCTTGACCCAATTTTCAACAAACTTCTCAGTTTGTGTAAGGAACGTCATCAGCAGCCATGCTGTGAATTTGGTAGTCCTATCTTGAAAACAGCCTCCCGTAACCCCCTCAGAATTCCTCCTTCGATACAACATCGAGCTTAGGTGGAGCTGATAATCACAGAGAAAAAATTTTCCCAGCATAAGGAAACTACTGGGAAATCCTTGCAGAGCTCTGGGGAAGATGTTGAAGTAAAGACACCAATTTTGCAGTATAGCTGCTAGTGACTCTTCTTACAAGAACCCCCAAGTTTGGTGAAGATTGGGTCAAGGGGTCCAAATTTAGGGGGCACCGTTTTTCTCCATTGGAAACATCACTTGGATGTTCCTATGTCTCAGGAGCTGCTTTGCCAGTCCCTGCACCATTCTCCATTTGGGAGTCCATAAAGATGGACCTTCTGATCTACTCTTTACCAAACTTGGAGGTTCTTCCAAGGAGAGTTATCTGAAACTGTGCTGAAAAATTGGTGGCTCCTCTACCTTAACCCCTACCACAGAACCCCACAAAGATTTCCCATAGGGTTTGATAAATCCAAACATTTTGGACATTAAATAACCCCCCCCCCCCAAAAAAAAATATCAGTATGGGGATTTGGCTGGGGGGGGGGCGCTGAAAAATTTCAGGTCCATTGAAACTGAATCTGTTTTAAAAAGGGGGGGGGAAATGGTGCACACCCCTATCTTTCATCAATTTGATATTGATTTCTGTACCAGGCTGTTTTATGAGAATTCTCAGTGGTGGTACTTTTTTTCACTAAGGTACACTGAGAGCTTTGTAATAACCATTTCCAAGCAACCAGCTTCTCTTCATGTACATTCAACCTGTTTTATAATTTTATCAGCTGAAAAGACTGAGACAAGGAGGGTGTATCTGCTACAAATATTTTTGACACTTGAGCTACTGAGGTCCACTAGAAGCTCAAATGCTCGATGTTCAGCTGTTACCTGGAACACTAGATTGGCTTTTGTTACACTGTTTTCATACAGTAAAACTTTGGCTAAGCTGTCAGGAAATTAAGGCCATTACTTATATTCCTTCTTAAAATTAAGAATCACCTTTCTTGTAGTTAAACATCTGTTTTTCACCAGCAGGGTGGTTATATTATTAATTCAGTTTTTATTGTGCCTTCCTTGCAAGAAGCAGCATACACAACAACCCTATGAAGCAGGCTAGGCTGACAGTAAGTCTTCGGTCCAAGGTCACACAGTACTTCATCCAAAACTGACCACCTCACAAAATCTACTTTCAATACAATTATTTTTAAATAAGCAATAGGAGTTCAGTTAACTCTGTTATGAATATAGTGGCTTGAATCTGAAGTGCCCTTTCAGCTTCCACTAAGTACTTCCACTCATGCAAGAAGGAAAGGGCAATTTTTGTCTGTTCTCCCTTCTTACTGTAGCCGTCATGATCTCCCTGGGGGTCCTCTGACTCAAAGGGGACCACAATTTCAGGAGAAGAGCAGAGGGAAATGAAACAGAGGCTTCAGCCCAGGAGCTCTGGATTTTTTCACACATATTTTCCTTTATATCACATGATTTAATATATTCCCATTAAAGGTTTAATAATGGTTTAATATTAATGGTCGAATTCTAGTAAGAAAAACTCACCTATTTCCAAACAGAATGGTGGTAATACTAATGATGATGGTTGATAAATACATTCAGTACTTTTGAAGTCCACTTCTAAAGCCCTAAGAGACATCTTATCACTTGCTGGTTGTTCTATTTTTAACTGGATGGCTTCTATTTTTTTGCTTCTTGATACTATCTTGATACTAACTACACCTTGTGCCCTCTGACATTGGCAAAACATTATTTCTAGACTGCTGGGGGGAAAAGCCCAAAAGATCATCAGTGGAAAGATTCTCCTGTTTCCCCCTGTTTTTAAACATCCAGTCTTATTAAGAGTTCTGGAGAACTTTAAAACTGTCGCTCTGTGATGCGTTATTTGATTTGGTCTTTATAAAAGGCCTGGCACAGCTTTTGTTCATTGATGGAAGGCCTCTAGGTGCTTTAAGCCCTTCACATACATCCTCTCAAGAACCAGAACAAACAGCAGTATAATTTCCATATTAAGCTTAGTGTATATGAAGATTAAATTGAGAAAGAGCAGCTTGCCTAAGGCCACCTACTGAGTCCGATGCGTAGCCAAAAGTTAAATAGGAGTTATTTCCACTATCAATGGACATAACAATCTCCAGCTTCTTCAGGTAACACAGAAACCTACCAACCACCTTTTGGTGCATGATTCTGACCACTGTGGACTCGACACTAGCAAGCCAGAACACAAGCCTGGCATTGTAAAATGTGATTATAGCCATAGATGCTGATTTATGCCATAAAAAAATATGTGCCTTGGAGGCATTCTTGGCCTGGAGTGTTGCGTTGACAGCTTCAAAAACTGTGAGCTACTTTTCCCCCAGAAGTCGATGCGCAAGCAATTCTGCCTTTAGGGAATATGCAAAGGTGGGGAGGACTCATGCGTTTCACCTTATGGTGGGTGAGGTGCGCAAGTACACACGGAACACTTGCATCTTGCTGATGCATGAATTCCTCTTCTGAATATTATAGCAATAGCAGGGAAAACAGATGGGCAAGTCGAACATGCACGGAGTTTCCTTGCCCAACCGTAACGTTTGAGAGTCCCAAAGGTCAGAATTCCGACTGGCTCATCTCCTAATCCCATGATCTATTTTTCATTAATTTAATGTATTATTCCAAACTTTAACCAGCAAACAAAAATAACATAGTAGACAAGTTGTACCCACAGGCAGCAAGAATGTTATCATTAGAGAATAAAAAACACACAAAAATATTAAAATACTTAAAAACTGAGCTTCAGTAAGCCTCTCTGGGGACTTGTGAGCTGCGGGCTTTATAAACTAGTAGACAGAACTTTACTACTTGGCTTGAGGTTTTGGGGTTCTCATCGTCAAGTAGTCAGTCAAGCCTTGCTTTTTTTTTGACTGGCCTGGGAATTGGATGGATAAACTTTGATCGTACCTCATTAAAGTGTGTACAGTGGAAGAACACATACTCTATCAATTCCACTTTCCCCGCTTGGAACAAACATAATCTTCCAGCATAAAGGTGTTTTTTTTTAATTTGCCTTCTACATCAACTACACACCTGGATATACACCAGTATCTACACCAGTATTTACTATAAACTTGAATATGCTGAAAAGGGTAGTAAATACCAACATATATTTACAGATCTCTTCCTGTGCTTCAGAATTTGTAGCTCAATTGTCTTTAGAACATCCCCAAGTATTAGATTACTGCTATTTTACAGATGGGAGAATTGAGAAAGAAAAATACTTTGCTCGATCTCTCCCCACACTGATCATCTTAAGGAAGCATTAGGCCGGGGTGCTGAACTCATTTGTTACAAGGGCCAGATGTCACATAAATGTGACTTGGTCAGGCCAGGGGCCTTGCTGCCAAATCTGCACGGGGGGGCAGGTTCAGCTGGCAAACAGGCTTGCTAACCTAGATCAGCATGGGAAGGGGGAAGTGTCCTGCAGGAGGCTCACCAGCCCAGATTGGCATAAGAAGGTGGCTCGCCAGGACAGATTGGGAGCAGGCTGGGGGAATTGCCTGGACTGGGGAGCCTGTAGGGCCTGCCAGGTCAGATAGGAAGTGAAGGGAGGTTGCCTCAGCTGGCTGGCAGGCCTGATCAGCCCTTTCAAGGGGCCAGACCTGGCCCCCTTCACATGTTTGACACCCCTTGCCTTCTGTTCCCTCTTTGCTCCTTTTGGAATAGCTTCCAGTTTTCAATAGTGGTATACAAAAATCCTGAAGAAAACATGTACAACCTCTGTGAAAGTGGAATCCTTTGGTGGAGAAAAACCACCAAGAGATAAACTTACCCAAAATGGCTGGCCAAACTCATGAAAATGCAGAGCAGGAAGCAGTTTTTGATCATGATATAATCAGAGCACATCCCATTGTCCATTCCCAGTGAAATGATTACTAGGCGCAGTTGACTTTGTAGGAGTGTTCTTTTGCCACTTTTGTTCTGAAGCTGCAGTGGGCAAGAAACGGAGAAACGCCCATCATTGGTAAGACATCAAAATGGCCAGATCTCGAGCAAGATATGGGACAACAGTTGTTCAATCGGCTCAGGGAGCTGTCCAGGCATTTAGTTAACATAACATTCAAAACCAACATGCAAAAAGCACCCAAAAAGATAGTTAAATTTTCCTTTTAAATGCATCCTTGCTATTGTGAATCACTTCCTCCCCTGTTTCCCAAATGGAGCCATTATTCTGCCTTACATGGCTTTTAAAAAAGGAAGCTAGTTGACACATCCTGAAAGTCAAGGTGTCAGTATAAAGATTGATCAACCCCCCTCCCCGCCCCCAAAAAGGCTTATTTTCTTTCTGACACTTTAATGACTCTGTGGAAGGCATGGCAAGAATACCTGCTGGCAGGATTGCCTGGTACTCCCCGGAAGGTGGCCTGACTGATTCAAATCATGAATCGTGACTGTATTTGAGGGAAATAGTCCTCCCCCCTTTTATTTATTTCCTGATTTTTTAAATTTCAAAATGTAGCAAAAAGGATGCTTTTTAAGCAGCTTTGACTTAACTCCTGCTCTTTCTCCTTCTACCATGCACCCCCCCCCGCCCCCCGCACTGCCAGCCAAGGCACTCTCAACAGAGAACAAGGCTGGGTACATTTTTCTTTGGGAAGCAGTGTGGCAGCCATCAATTCCTGGAAATGTTCGGGGGGCAACAAATAAGCAAGCAGCTGAGCTTGTTTTTGATGGGGGGAGGTTAATTTGCACTTAAGCATAGCTCAGGTGCAGTCAATTCACAACAGTCCAGGGGAATCGCTTCCCCCCCCCCCCTTAAAGTGTTTTCTGGTCTGCAAGCCCTGGCAAAGCCGGCGTGTTGGAGCAGCATTGGCGTAGGGAGCCTCATTCTCACGCTCTCCTGTCATTTCCCCTCTTCACCTCCCTCTTTTGGCCAGAGAAAGAGGGCACTGCAGAGCCGCAGCATTCAATTACCTCCAACAGCCTTCCCTGCCGCTCTTACCCGGGGAGTCCCACGCACCCCACCGGCCCACTCCCGGTCGGACCTCCCCCCCCCCCCGCCCCAACCGCCTGCCTTGGACCCCTCCAAAGATGCATCCCCTCCCCTCCTCCTGTCCCGAGGCAAGTGCTATACCCGCAGCAAGATCCACGCATGCAGCCCCGGCCGGCGCCTTTCGGGTGTCTTGCAGTCTCCGCTAAAGCTGCTGCCGCTGTTGCTGCTACCGCACCGAGCCCCGCGCGCTGCAATGAAGCCGACCGAGCGCCTGGTTCTCTCCCGAGCCTCTCTGCCCCTGCCATGCACTCAACTCCGGCAAACTCCTGCGAAAGAGCACAAGTGCAGCAGGCAGCTCGCCCTGGAGGCCCTTCTCGCCAGCCACAGCTCCCAGGCTCCAGCCCAGATCCCCCGGAGAACCCGGCCGGAGGAGAGCGCGCAGCCCAGGCTGTCACCCCGGTAGCCCAGCAAAGTTTGCCTGGCGCGACCTGCTGGCCCCGGTCGTCTCCACCCCCGCCCCGGGGAAGGGGAGGGCGCGACGCTCCCCTCGGCTCCTCTTCTCGCCTCCGCCAGCCACCCCCGGGCGCAATTGCGCAAAGCCTCCTGCGGGCTCCCAGGCTGGCCGGTGCGCCTTACCAAGCTGGGGCGACGGGAGCACCTCGCCAGCCGCCTCTCCCCTCGCCGCTCGCTTTCTGCCTGCGTGGCTGCCGATTGAAAACATGCAGATCCCAGCAACTGTGTTAGTAACACATCTTCGCCCACGGCGTCAAAAAAGGGAAGTGTGTCGGGGCGGCAGCGGTTCAGCGCCAGGGAGCCCCTGTCTTGCAAGGCTGCTGGCGTCGTCCCCCCACCCCCCCGGGCCCTTTCCTTGCTCCTTCTCCGATCTCTCCGTTTCCTTTTTTTGTTTTCCTATTTGGTGTGTGTGTGTATGTGTGTGTGTGTATTCCGTCACCCCCTCCCGTTTAGCCTTTCCCCTGTATCCCCCACATGGCTTCTCCCGGGCTTGGAGTGCAGCGGCTGCCAAGCAGATGTGCGCCAGCAGAGGGCGCTCCACGCATGGCAGAAACAGCCTGTATTAAATCACTGCGTCCCGATCGGAAGACAGGAGATCTCGCTTAGCCAAGCGCTCTCCGAAACGGTCTTGTTTCTAGGAAGGGGGATCCCGATAGGACGGGATGGGTTACAGGATTCCCTTCCAAGAAGGGCTGGGCAGGAGATTTTTTTTTTCCGGGGCTGGGGTAAATTCGACTGCACTAGGGTGATATTTAAAATGTCCATCGGAGAGAATGAGAAACCACAGTGCCCTTTTTATACAGCCACCAAAATTGCACAAAGCTTTTGCCTTTCCCTGAACTCGGTCGGCATCAGCCTTGGATAGTCAGTACAAAAGAGGGGGTGGTGGAGAGATTACAGGCTCCCTATTTCCCCTAAAACACTCTCGCCCTGCTAGCTCTGATAAAGATTTAAGGGAACCTTGAAGAAGGCTTGCTGTTTCATTACATTTGGGATGGTCCTAATAAAATGCATTACACAGCTGCTGCTTAGGAACAGCTCTGTGGTTAGTTTTCCCTGTTCAAAATGTTTTGTGGTTCTTATAGGAGAGAAAGGCAGGGTATAAATCCAAACTCATCATCTTCCTCTCCTACACTTCAAGTGAGGTGTGCTGTTGACGACACCATGTGTTGACCCTCCTTTACACAGTACAATAAACTTGTGGAACTCACTGCCACTGGAGGTGGTGGCAGTCATTTGCTTAGATGGTTCTGGATGAAACAAATTCATGCAGAAAGGATCTGTCAAGAGCTTTGAGCTATGATGGCCAGGTGGCTCCTCCATATTCAGAGATAGAATAGCTATGCATGCAAACTGCTGGAGGATATCAGCAAGGGAGGGGACTTTGCATGCATGTGCTATATGTGCAATATTAAACCATTTTATGCGTACACATACGAACAAAGTGCTATATGTCAAACCACTTTGATGAATAAACCATAAAATAATGTTGGAATTTTAAGAAGACATAACTCATAATAATAATGATAGCGGAGCCAGAAGAGAATCCCACTCCTGGATTATGTTCAAACTAAAAGATTAGTAATTTTGTTTTGTTTTTGCATTTAGCTAGGTAGAAACTGACTGTATTAGGTAGAAAATAGGATTTGTAAGTTTTCCTGTATTTGTAGCTGTATGGAACCTCCTTGGCCCAAGGCAGAGAGCCATCTCCGCTCCACCTGGGCCCACCTTATTCACGCAGTTTGCCGGACACACGCCGGACAAAAGAAATATCTCAGTTGAAGCGCCTCGCCCTGCCTAATCCCGTCAGCAGGCAGATAAGAAAGCTCTCGTTATCACCTTCTGCTTCCTGACCCCGGACACCTAGGGAAACCCTTTGTGTTTTCCCCGCCAGTGGACACGTCATCGCCTCGCCCTACTCTGGCGCGAAACTCAAGAAGGGGATGCCTATCGGACTCTGATTGGTTCCTGCACGCATAAATGAATCCATTGGTTGCTTGAATTCTGTTAATGAATGGTGGTGGGCTGTCTTTGATTCTCCTAACACTCGACACGAGAGAGTGTACTTAAGGGGTTGTAAGGCTGCTAGGCAGCGCAGTTGTTGTGCGGAACGGAGGTGCTGACACTTAGGTCAGCATCTCAATAAACCACCTTTATTTATCCGAGCCTGTCGGGTCTTGCTTGGGTACCTGGGCGCTGCCAAGAGCGGGATACTTCTGAGTAAGGAAAGTGTTACCCAGAGCAGCGCGGTAACAATAATAGTAAAAAGAATACAGTCTGGATTCTTTGAACTCAAGGTGTTTGAATGGATCTTGATGTAGGCTAACCAGTTGGCTTTTTATCAAGCTTCTTCATCCACTTCAGCTCAGTTCTTCTATTCAGGTTCCCCTCACGTGGTCCTTCCCACAGCTTTTCGCCCGCGTTCGATGGAATGCATGAAAACAGACAGGTGTTGCCGCACAGCCGGTGCTCCACCGCTGTCATGACCTTATTCATACATGCACCAATCGAACTATGACTATATCAGAACAGAAAACTATCTTGTGGTCCCAGTGTACTGAAGGGGGTAGAGCAGTGGCGTAGCACCAACAGGACAGGGGGGCACAATGCTCTGGGCACGCCGTGGAGGGGGCATGGAGGGGAGAGGCGGGACGGATGGCACCATGGCAGGGGTGCAGGGCATGCATGAGCCCCAGGTGCAGTTCCCTGTCGCTCTGTCACTGGGGTGGAGTGGCAGACTGGTTTTTTGGAATTGCTTTCAATTCCATTGTTGGTTGTGGAGCTCACTGGATAACTTTGAAGTCAGTGTCTCTCATACTATCCCACCTCACGAGGTTATTGAAATGATCAAATGGAGGAGCCAATAATTATATATGACACCCATGAGATAGTGCGACAAAATTGTAATAGAAATAGATATTATAGGCCAAGTAACTCTGTACTGAAAGACAGATTATAATGGGTAATGTGTCTGTAGCAGTAAAAAAGAGCAAGAGGCTAGCAGCATCTTAAAGACTAACAAAATTTATGCAATAAAAAATACACATACCAGGAAGTATCTCATTGAATTTAGAAGCATTGTTTCAGAAACTTTTGTAGAATTCGAATACAAGTTCTGTGCTTTAAAAAATCTGTGCTTTAAAAAATCAGAATTCTGCATCATGGTATATCTGGATCTATATTAATCTATTCAATTTCATACATTGTGCAGTGCAATCCAGAAAAGACCAACACATTTCTAAGTCCATTGATGTCAATGGAATGAGAAGGGCATCGTTCTGCTTAGGATGACACTTATCCTGTTCTTGCTGTCAATAGACAAGACAAAGATCTATGCAGATCATGAGTCCCACTTTCAGTTTTTGCACTAGAAGGCCACCTGGCTTTGGCCTTATATATTCCAAGTTACTTTTAAAGACCGAAGGCATTGATATCCTGACCTAGGTCCCTTCTGCACAGGCTGAGGAGGCAGGCTCACACCGGTATACTTGACTCCGGTGGAGCCCCGGAACAATTCGCACATGCTCGTGGGTGCTGGGGACCACAGACGTGCCTTTGCATGGAGGGGCATCCATGGTTCCCTCCCCTGTCACCTCCCTCCTCATCCCTGCTCATCCCTGCTTGACCCCCTGAGCCATGGGATGGCCCCTTTCCCACCCCCACCCCCGGTGGCTCTATGAATGGGAGCTGGGGAGAAGGTTGTGTGAGAATCGCTCCATGAGTGATTAGTCTGTTTACAGCGGCTGACAACCACAGCCATTCGCTCAGCCGTGGCTGTGCTCCACTGTAGAACAAGAGAATTGCTTCTTGTATAACCCGCTCCAAGGCCCCGGGCAAGGGTTAGGGGCAGTTTAGAGTCATTTGCAGGGCAGCAACCATGTGAAATTCCTGCCCCAACGGTGTTTATGCCTCCCCAAACCCGGCTTTATTGGCCAGTGCCAAAGGAATCCTAGATAGTCCAGAGTAGACTGGTCTAATCCTGTCAGATCTCAGAAGCTTTGCAAGGTTAGACCTCGTTAGTATTTGTATGGGCAATATCCAAGAAATACCAGAGGCAGAGGCAGGCAATGGCAAAGCACCTCCTAACATCTGTTGCCTTTAAAACCCTGCAGAATCACCTTAAGTCAGCTGTGACTTGATGGCACAAAAAGGGGCCTAGGCATGGATTTTTCAGATTAAAAAGAAGAAAGGTGAGATTTTGAGAATGCCAAAGTCTGTTCTTACAAATAAGTTTCACTATTTCCAGTTGCAGGATTGCACTGTTAAACAGAGCTCAGTTTGCTGGGGCTGACTGGCACTTCAGTTTCATACAAACACAGCCTAATGGAAATAAATTATTGTCTGTGAAGCCAGGACCTTGGAACAAAAAGGTACTTCTGCGCATACAGAGAGCTCAATTCTTTTCTCCGGTCAGGGGCTGCCATCACTCATATGAGTTAAAAGTTTATGAAGAAGTTTCAAGCAGCCACCTCCTTCTGTTAAAAAAAATTGGTGTGTGCTCTTCCTGATGAGTATAATCACAGCCTTCCAATGTGGCTGGTGTTGGCTTCCATATTCTGCGTCCCCACTTTTTGGTCCCTTTGCAGGTTTAACAAAAACTTCTTAGTTTTCTCTCCTTTAACACTCCTGATTCCATCACCAGCACTTGGACAGCTACATGGGAAGCTGTCTCGTACTGAGTCCAGCCATTGAGTTATTAAGGCTAGCATTGCTGCCTCTGACTGAAAGCAACTCCTTATGGTCTCAGGTAGATAACTTCTGTATCCTTTTGAGTAGAGATGCCTGGGATTGAAGCTGAGGCCCACTGAGTACCAAACAGAGGGTCAATTATTGAGCCACTGAGGTATACTACTACTGTTTGTATGCTTCTTCCATTTCCAGCCAACACATTGGTCCTTTTCTTACTCTGCAAACCCACCCTGCCATTTCCACAGGTCCTGTGCCTGGGAATCTTCAGGTGAAAACTACTGTGACAGAGAAAATGGGTTCCCATTTCTTCTCATGAGTCTGACTCCTTTTCCACTTGATTATACTAAGCTACTGCATAGATCATTTAGGCAGCATGGTTCCTTCCTTAAACTGCTTCTGGCATCCATGCATCTCCAATGCCCCAATAAACAGGTCTCTATGTGGATCGACTGAGTGAAATATGAATATTGGTCCTCTTCAGTAGAACATGAATACTATCTGTGATACAAAGAGCCATGTCAACGTGGAGACTTTTTAATGGACGAATCTGATTCTTGTGAGCTGAGCATAGATCATAAAAAGTGGGAAAAAGATTTACAGACTCATGGGAGGACACTTCCAGAATGAAGCCACACCATTTTTCAGGGAAGAAGCTGTTTATTTGGGGTAGAGAAATCCAACAAATCATGTTCTATGTCTGCAAGGGGCTATACATTCTGGCAGCCAACCCTCAATAGTCTAGTTACAAGTTGAAATGCAAACCTGCTGAGCTTAGTGGCTAAAATCCTATTGATGTTGACAGCATGACAATGATGACATGCAGAAGTTGCTAATAATGCAAGACCCCTTAAGTGCATATTATAGAAGAATGCCCAGGCACAGAGGGGGGCATGGTTCCTCTACCCTTATGGACTATATAAAAGAGGCACTAGCAGCAGGTGGGAATTTTCTTCTCCCCACCATGATAATTTGAACCTCTACTTCTAGGAAGCCTACAGCAACCTTGTTCTCTGTGGCACTGGGTTACCTATTCATGGTGGCTTAATAGGTGCAGCTACAGAATTTGTAGCAAGCTAAGGCCCCTTCCACACATGCAAAATAATGTGTTTTCAAACCACTTTCACAACTGTTTGCAAGTGGATTTTGCTATTCCGCACAGCTTCAAAGAGTACTGAAAGCAGTTTGAAAGTGCATTATTCTACACGTGCGGAATGAGCCTAAGTGAAATGTATTTGTTAGGGAGGAAAACTGTTCTTCTTCTAAAACGCACATGCAAAAAATCACTTCTTCATAATAGTCTCAAGACAACCCAGGTCATGTGACAGTCTGCCCATTTGCTCCAAAGAGAATCCCTTCTCTGTTAGCCAAGGATGCATGCTTGCTATGCCAATTTTTCCTTGTAAGCAAATTAACTTTATTATAATGCCTCTGCTCTGCACAGCTCTAATTTACCTTTTCCATCTGAAAGCCATAAAATGGAAAGCTGAAGGTGCTTGAAAGTGCCATTAAGCCACAACTGGTTTATAGCAACCCTGTGCTATTTTCTAGGCAAGAGACAAATGGAGGTGGTTTGCCATCATGTGCCTCCATGCATTGGGCTTCTTTGGTAGTCTTCCATCCAAGTATTAAGGAGAACCAACCCTACTTCCAAGATCTGGGTAGCAGAACTATCTTGAATTTGCCAAGACTTTGATTCCATTATTTTTTTAAGAAAAACTGCTGAAGATAAACTGATCCACAATCTGCAGTGGATACACAATTCTAAATATGTAAATGTCAGTTCATTTAAGAACATACTGCAGTATTCTGCTTGTGTCATGTATTCAGGAAACTCAGTAAATGTTTTAAAGAACTGTGAATCTGTGTACAATGAAAATCAAAAGCATTTCATTATTAGACAGCTCTTGTGTTCTGGATATGAAATAAAACCATACAGTAGGGAAAAGCATATACTGATGTTATGTTCAGAATATCAAGTTCTTCTCAAATGCCATAATAGCCAAAGGAATATAATAGGATATCTGAAATGAGAAAAATAGTTTAGGACAACAGGACAGAACAATTGGGGTGATGTGTGGTTTCCGGGCTATGTGGCCGTATTTAATATTTTTTAAAATGACAGGAACTAAGTAACATGTGGGGTGGATCTTTGATATAGTGAAGTTAATATAAGTGCCATAATTGGGATTAGGACTAAGACTGTAAAATGTTGCAAACAGGAGAAAGTTTGTGGCCCAAGACTGTGATATTTGCTCAAGGTCTCCTCATTTTGGAAAGGAGAGAGCAGGTGAATTAATATAAACAATATAAGGAGTTTTGGGAGTGAACCTAAGCAAATCTTCTCAGAAGTAAATCCTACTGAGCTCATCAGGAGTTATTCCTGGGTAATCTGTTGCAGAAAAAAATAACAGAAGCCCAGAAAGGAATCTTAGGTCAGTTGTATGAAGAAAGAGTTAGAGCTGACATCTTTCTCAGACACTACAGCTCAACACAGTGATACTCTGTGGCAGAGGCATTTCCTTTTCTCTCTTCCTGTCTACATGGATTCTGCAGAGAATCTCTGCTGTACCTTTGATGGTCATCTCTGAGGCATGAGAGCTAATGCTTCAATAAATGTGTTAATCTTCAAGGTTCCACAATAATTTTAAGGGTCACAATTACCTATTAGTTGTGTCCATCCTTATACCAATTCCCTGAGGGATGGAATGTCTGATGACAAACCCCCAGTCAACGAGCACGCTGGGCACCCATTGGTGGGTGACATTCCATTCCATCCCATCCCTGCTTGCCTTCTCCTGACCCAGGAGCCTCCTCCCACCCCAAACAACAAACGGGCATGCTGAGGAGTGGCAGGTTGCTGCCAGCTGTCTGGCCAAGCCCACCAGCAGCTTCCCATTGCACCCTCCCCCCACTGCAAAAAGCAACCCCAGCTGGCATAGCAGTGGCAGTTTGCCACCCACTGTCCTGCTGAGCCCATCCCAAGTCTTTCCATTGTACTCTCCCCAAAACCAAAAAGCCATCTGTGCTGGCGTGGCAGTGGCTGTTTGCCTCCTGCTTCCCTGCAGAGCCTGCCGCAAGCTTTGCCAGCACCCTCCCTTCACCCCAAAAAAGCAACTCGGACAATGCAACAGTGCATTGACCCACCACCTTCTGCCCCCCCAAAAAAACAGCAGGACCTACCTGACAAGGATGATGAGCAGTACTGTCCTCAAATAAGTCCGGCTGGGGCAAAGGCTGGTATGGGCTGCTCTCCTGGGGGGGACGGGAAAGAGAGGGGAAAGGGATCCCCTGCCCGCCCTCCCCCCTGGCTAGAGCCCATTTTATTTCAATTTAAAATAGTCTTTGGTGCTAGTTGTAATATAACTGCCTGAAGTCATAAGACAGAATGATCCATGATAACTGAATCTTGATATCCCTTTCCCTCGTTCAAGTACTGAAGTGGCAGCTACAATTGCCAAGTGAAAAACTTAACTACAGTCAAACACAGACTTAGGTATGCTTAAAACATCACTGCCCTGACCTGGACAGCCCAAGCTAGTCTGATCTCATAAGATCTTGGAAGCTAAGCAGGGTTAGTCCTGGTTAGTGCTAAGAAGGGAGATCACCAAGCAAGTCCAGAGTTGCTATGCAGAAACAGGCAATGGCAAACCACTTTCGAGTGTCTCTTGCTTTGAAAACCCTACGGGGCCACCATAAATCAGCTGTGACTTAACAGCACTTTCCACCACCAAAGCGTCACTTGACTTTAACTTACGTTGGACCGTAACCACTACGCGAGTGAAGTGTTTCAGTGGTCAGCAATGCTTCCTGCATTGGTTTACCAGATTTCAGCCATAGTAGACATAATTGTTCTCACTGGCAAGAAGTTATGAATGTTATGGGTAAGACCACAGCTCATTTGTAAGTTACTTTCATTGGCTTTGAATAGAAGTCTTTAGCAAGAAACAAGGAGACAATAAAGGTGTCATATATGGATCCTGTCCATCTGTTATGGCACTAACAAGGAAGACACATTCAGAGATATGAATTCCAGCAGAGCTTTCTATGTTATAAAAATGCCTGCCCAAAATGAACAGAGATGATAATAGAGTTTAAGCTTTTAATGAGAATCCCTTCCTTGTGGAGCTTCACATCAGCGCTTTTTCTGATGTAGGTTAATGAGGCAGCAGGATGACATAGCCTAAAAAACTTTCATCGTTAAATACAAATTATAAATAAGGATGCTGGCCTAGAATTTTTGCTTTCGAATATTGAGAGCATCTCTTTGTCTAATTCCCTGCTCCAGTTACAATGTTACTTTAGCCCAACATTCGTTGCTGTTTCCCTAAGAGCGTATGATATAAATGAATATTCATTCCACAAACTCAAGGGAGAAAATGGTTAATCAGAAAGAGTCTGGAAACCGGAGAGAAGTCTTAATGTCAAGGAGAATGCAGACTTTTAACTTCTTGAAGAAAATGGAAAAGTGCATTCCACTGCAAAAGGGAACATTTGATAAATATCAATTTAATTTTAGGAGATTGTGCTTGCCATGAGAAATATCAGCTTACAGGCACACATTGCTAAACCCCATCTGTTCTGTCAGCATTTTCCTCCTGTTATTTAGGGGGAAGCGTGATGCATAAATATCTGCAGTTACTTAATGGACCGTTAGAGGATGCTGCAGTTCCATAGAACCCAGGGTTTAACAGAACAAATTTCTCGCTCCTACAGCAGCCCTGCCATTGGTATAAGAAATCTATAGGTGAAGTGAAACTATTTGAACTGTGGGTGGAGCACTTACTCTGCCTGCAGTCACGCTGATCTTTTCTGTAGAGGTTTCAGATCTGTGCGTACACGCAAGTCTCTCTATAATCATGACAATAAACAACCAAAAGACGAAAAGCAATGACCAAAAAAAAAGTTACATGCATTTCATTGGATATCATTCAATTATTTCTCCAATACTAGATAAAATAAATATCCTAGTTTGTATTTAGGCATTTATGGCTTGTTATTTAGTGTGCCAGGATGAAAAAAGGCATGGCTGAAATGAAAAACATTTGTACATTTAACACATAAGCTAAAGTGAGAGATTACTGTGCCTGAACGGTTTGCCCTATTTGCTCCTAGGAATATATTTTATATTTCCATTATGTTTTCAATACTTGCATTATAAAGTAGCGCCTGACAGCTATTTTGTCATGATATAATTGTGTTGCAAACATTTTATTCGCAATGGGCAGCAGACTCATTCCAGGCATAAATCCAACTCTGAAGACCAACATTACATGAGTTAGTTTTCAATTATGCAGTTCAGAGAGGAAAGGAGGAAAAGGTGCTGTTCCTTCTACAGTTGCCAATTCTGAGGTGGGAAATTCCTGAAGATTTGGAGGTGGAGCCTGGAAAGGGTGGGGGTTGGGGAGGGTAGAGTGAATAATGCTATATAATCCACCTTTCAACGAATCAGTTTCCTCCAGGGAATGTGATTGCTGTCATCTGGAGATCAGCTATCATTTCCTAAGATCTCCAGCCCCCACCTGCAGGATGGTAACCACCATTCCCTTGAAAAGAGAATTTTGGCAGAAGAAGTTCATCCTGCTGCAAGCTCTACTCCTTTTAAAACATTTTTCTTTGATACAACTCTTGCCATTTTTTAATCACACCCTTCCTCCTAGAAGCTCAGGGCTCAGAACACACCATGGTGCTCCCTGCCTCCATTTTATCTCTGTGAAGCTGAGAGGCCCCATGTGAGCTGACCAGGGATTTGAACTAATTTGAATTCTAGGCTGGCGCTCTAATCACTATACAACACAGGCTAACTCTTTTAAAATTTCAGGATGCTGTCCTTCTTTGGCTCTGGTCAGTCTAACGTGTGTTGCCTTCACCTCACAATATTGTGAACTTTACTTCAGAGAGTTGCAAAATTAGACCAGGCTTGATATTTATTTATTTATTTGTTGGATTTATAGGCCGCCTCACCCCTGAAGGGCTCGAGGTAACATCCCCCCCCCACAAATAATTTATTTGCTTTATCATCTGACTTCACAGCAGCATGACTTTTGTGTCTCAAATATAATTTGTCCCAAATGAGATGGAAAATGCAATGCATATGTGCATGCCATCATGTTGCAGTTGTAGCCAATTTATGGCAAGCCCAGCATAGGGCCTTCAAGGCTAGTGAGAAGGAAAAGTGTTTTTCCATTGCCTTTCTCTGCTTAGGTTCTGATAGTTGATAAGATTATACCATGCCACCTTCCTGCTTAAAAATACAGCACCAGTCTAACTTTTCTGAATGATCAAGGTCTTGCCAAAATAACAGGAAGATCTGTTAAGGCCGCCAACATTTTCCATATCATGCTCTATGCCTTTGACAGCATCCTATCATGCAGCCACTGAACTTGTAAAGTATTTTGTGCCTGCCATTCAACCAGGAATAACTACTGTCCTTTTTAGGTTACTGTTAACAGCCCGAAAGTGGGATCAGAAAAAGAGCGGAGAACTCTGTTTCAGAGCAACAGGAGTTTGGGTTATACCTAGTCACATGAGAACAGTTGTGAGGTGGAACAGCTCTTTTTTGTCAATTTAGCTGTGTGGCAGAAAAAGATACCCCTCTACGGGCCTAAAAAAGTAATGGGCTCATAAGTAGTGAATTAGATATAACAAGAAGTTTGTTTCTATTGCCTATGCATGTTTTTAGGTTTTTTAATATTGAATTTATATGGTAATAAACATAAAAAGTTTAATGCTGACCTCTTTGTGTGTGTTAAGTGCCGCCAAGTCACTTCCGACTCATGACAACCCTGTGAATCAATATTTTCAAAGCATCCTGTTGTTAACAGCCTTGCTCAGATCTTGCAAGCTAAGGACTGTGGCTTCCTTGATTGAGTCAGTTCATCTTATGTTGGGTCTTCTTGTTTTCGCCAAGTTAATGTGGTCTGGCATTACTCTTCCTATTACTCGCATTCCCATGGTCCTCAGCTGCAATGTCAAATTTTTAATGTTCCTTCTACCAATGTTCACATTCCTTCTACCAATGTTCACATGTTCACAAACTAATCCAGCTTTCCTTCTGATATGTTCTGCATATAGATTGAAGAAACAGGGAGATACTTTGCCAGCTGAAAACCATTCTGTTTCTCCATATTCTGTCCTTACAGTAGCCCATTGTCCAGTAGCCTATTGTTCAGATATAAGTTGCCCACCAAAGCAATCAGATGTAGTAGCACACCCAGTGGTGGGATTCAGCAGGTTCACACCACTTCAACAAAACCGTGTTTGTAAACAATCAGTTATTAAATTGTAAACAATCAGTTGTTAAATTATTTGAATCTTACCACTGGGCACACACATTCCTTTGAAAACCAACAGTAATTTTTCATGTTCCACATAGTCAATGCCAATCTTTGGATGTAGAAATAACACAGAAAAATGTATTTTGTTCACATTTTAAAAACTGATTTAAAAAAAACGGAAAGAGATACATAAATAAAGAAATCCTGAATTCAATCTGAGTAAGGCAAAAGTGGAATTGCAACAGGGATTTAAAGGCCAAAACAACAAAGGGGAAAATCCAAGGGCGTAACTAGCATGGGACAAGCCAGGATTTATGCCCTGGGCACAGCTTGAGGGGGCATCAGGCAGCCCAGAAGGCTCCTCCCCAAAGCCCTGCCCCATCATTGAACTGGCTTGGCCTGGCTGGATCCAGCTTTAAACTGCAGACTTTGGAGATTGAGCCTGCAGTTTGAAGCTAGACCCAGCCAAACCCAGCCTTGAACTGTATGCCACCCCAACTCTACATGGAGTTGAGGTGGGTTGCAGGACATATCTGAAACCCTTTGTTGGATTTATTCATTTATTTTATTAAATTTCTATATATCCCCTTCCCTCCTAGGCTCAGGTTCACTCCAGTGCATCTGATGAAGCGAGCTCATAAAAGTTTGTGCTTTTTGTTAGTCTTTGTAATGCCATTGGATTCCTATTTTATTTCTCTGAAAGCCATTGTTCTTCACTCAACCCATTCCTTGCAAACCAAGAAAAGGGGGTTGCTACCTTTGTTTTTGACAGATCTGTACTTTTAATAGCTGCATGTGAAAAAAAAAACTTCACTGCATGCAACATTTGCCATCTGTGCACTTGTGGGTTGGGGGAAGCTAGTCCAGTCAAATTTCTGCCTGTTGTGCAGCTGTTACAGGAAAACAAAGGAAAACCTAAGCAAGTTGACTTATTTTTAGTTACAAATCTTGCATTAAGACCTTGAGCTAAAAGTGTCTTCACTGCTTAGCTGGTACTGAGGCAGGCTTCTTTCCAAGCTTCATTGTCAGACACCTTTTTAATTGGAGGTGTGTCGGCCATGTCTCCTACAAAAATGGTTTCTGCTTATATCAAAATATATCCAGTGGCCAACAATTCAGGAGTTTCCATTAGCAAATGCTTCATCATAGGAAATAAGAGCTGTTACCAAATTTGTCTTAAAATTCATAGTACGGTATGTTGAGAACCTTTTCTTAAAACAAAACCTGTTGGGATTTTGAGAGACATTGAAAAAAAATGGAAAGGAATTTAGGAGTTTTCAAAGCCTACAATGTCTTTGTGCACGTACTTCCCTTTCTAACAGTAAAATTTAACTTTCTTGGCAACTAAAATATGGCCAGTTCTGAACTTTGGCTGCCCTAAATTTAGTTCATGTTGCTTACATGGCCTTTCTGCACAGTACAAATAAAATGTCTTGCAGATGTTTTAAAAAGATCAGTTTGGACTTTTTTTTGGTCCACGTTGCATAGACAAATAAAGCACTGGCAGGGAAAGTGTTTTATTTTTTCTGTCCCCCCACCCAGATTTTACTTTCGGTTTCCACTGAGCAGCTTATGCCCACCATTTTCTGCCCTCTTCAGTACGCTCTGAGCTGCTCCCATTTACAGAATGTTCCCACAGAGTTTCCTCTGCTTGCAGCTCAACCATACATCCTTTCAGTGTATGAAGTGTATCAATAAAGTTAGTTTTTCCTGGCAATCCCACGCACATGTTTTTTCCTTTCTTTTTTGTTTTCAATGAGATATTTTCGAAGCTACAATGTCATGATATGAGAATCGATCCTCATATCGTGATGTCGTAGTTTCAAAGATATCTCATTTAAAAGAAAAAAGAAAAAACAACACGTGCGCGGGATCGCCAGGAAAAACTAATTTTATTAATGCATTTCATTGCATTTCAATGCATTTCACTGGAAGGACGTGTGGATGAGCTGCAAACAGAGGAAACTCTGTGGGAACATTCTGCAAATGGGGGCAGCACAAAGTCTCCTGAAGAGGGCAGAAGGTGGTGGTCATGAGCTGTCAAGGAACAGGAAGTGAGAGCATTAACCTTGGGCAAGAAAAATAAAATGCACTTGTTCTTCCCAGCCAAGAGAAAACATCTTGTTCCCATCTTGGGGAAAAACCGTCACTAATTTAGTGTTTTCTGGAAAACCCACATTGAGCAGAAACTAAACAACCTGAAGTTGTGCTGGGGAGAAAGCTATGTAGAATTCTTCCTCAAAATGCTTTTTCTCCATCCTCGAGATGTTTTATTTGTGCTGTGAAGAAAGGGCCTATGTTGCAGTTTTGATTATTAAATGTTTGGTGTTTCTCACTAAACTCAGAGGTGGGATCCAGCAGGTTCTCACCAGTTCCGGAGAGTGGGTTACTAATTATTTGTGTGTGCCGAGAGGGGGTTACTAATTGGGTCCACTTTTCCATCTCCACGCCCTCGCCTCCCCGAGAGGCATGCTGCCTTTGAACGTGAAGGTTCCATATAGCAATTGTGACTAATAATGTAACTCCCTGAACTGGGTTAATCCCTTTCAGGTACTGCAATTCATTGATTCTCAGCCTTTCGTACCTTTTATCTCACCAGTCTCTATCAAAGAACCTGTGTGTTTCACCATTGCTGTGTTCAGATTTGTGAGTTGGGGCATTTTCTATAATGTGATGATGATTTAGAAATGACCTGGTGCAAAAAAATTTGGGGGGGTCATGGTGGGGTGGCTGCCCATGGGGGGGTATCCACCTCAGATTTTGCCCAGGGCTCAGGTTTGCCTAGGTACGCCTCTTCCCCCTTTGCTGAGGGGGGGCTGGCGAGGGAACCTGTTACTAAAATTTTTGGATCCCACCACTGACTAAACTGCATAATACAAGGGTGTCAAACTGATTTGCTATGGGGGTTAGATATGACATAAATGTGACTTGTCTGGGTCAGGTCCTGAGGGCGGAGGTGACTGCCTCTACTGGAAAGCACACAGCAGACTAATCAGCTCAGATTGGCATGGGGGGGAGGGTTGACTCGCCAGGTCCGATTGGAGCGACGGGATGGCTGCCTGCACTGACAAACTTGCAGCAGGCTCACCAGCCAAGAATAGTGCTGGGGAGATGGGCGGCATGTGGGGGGGGGGGCGGTTCTGCAACTGCCATTCCTGTAGCAGAGTTGCCAGCCCAGGACAGTACTTGGAGAGGCAGTCGGCACTGTGGGGTGGATGGCTGCCACAGCTCGTGAGCCTGTAGTGGGTTTGCCAGCTCAGATTGACATGGGGAAGTGGCTTACCAAACCAGATTTGGAGTGGAGTGAGGTGGGTACCTGAACTGGTGAGCCCACCAAGGGATGGGGTGGGTGCCTGGGCTGATAAGCCCACTCGTTAGCCAGACTGACAGTGGGAAGGTTTGCTTCAGCTTTCAGACCTGATAGGTCCTCTCAAGAGACCAGATTTGCCCCCCAGGCCCATGTTTAACATTCCTGGTATGATGAATACAGGGCTGCAAATGCAAACTGGTATAGCAAGCAGATTAATTGCAGTACACACTTTACACTGGGGCAAAAATCCTCCAATTGTGGGGATGGTCTATGAATGCTTTCCTGTTGACATGACCTCCTACCTTTAGCTGCAGCTGGGAAATATGATAAATGACTTGTGGAAAACTGCATAGACATTTATTTTAAAGTCTCCAATACAGTGTGTTCCCTCTGCATTTATTGGCATATGCTATGCTGAAATGAATGTACTCTGCAGTTCCCAGTTCCACAGAGGCTCTACAAATCTGACTGCTGTAATGAATGTGGTTTTAGGGGGAAAGAGTTTTCAAACTAATCAATCTATAATTACATGCAGTGAAATGGATCCCCACATCCAGCTTTACTAGCTAGGTTGTGAAAGGCTGGGCCACATTTTGGATTAGTGGTTGACAGAAGAAATAGGCCTAAGTCACAACAGAGAGTAGATGTCTGTGCATCTTTCATACCTAGTATAAATGAAGATATGGAAAGAGAAAGAAGTAACAATGGGACGTTCCCTTTTGCAAAAGAAAGACACGAGGCTCTACTACTCAGCATCATATAATGTGATTTTATTGAATAATCCTGAATCCTCTGTGACAGCCTAAATCTGGGACAGCATCTATATTCTCTGGAGAGTCTCTCTGAGAATAGAGTTACTGGCAAAAGCCCAAGATTCCACCTCCCACTTCACCCCCATTTCCAGCAGACATTGCAGTGGCCAATAGCTAAAACAATATAATTTCACATCTGCAGCAAATTTTGTTGTCCAAATGCTATTCCGCTCTCTTCTTTTGTTCCCAATGGGGAAGGTAAGTACCCTTCAGGGGCACCCAAAGGCCAAAACTGACACTCTGATACTGCCAAATCTTAAATACACTTTTCAGTTTTTTAAACATATGCTGAAATGTCAGATATAACTCATGTATGTTTGCAAGCATAAATAGGTTAAAGTGTTCAAAAATCGTAGGATTTCTTCTTTCTGTTTGCAGAACCAATTGAAGTCTAGCAGCAGTGGCAAAGCCACCAGGGGACGGCAGGGTGCGCAACGCACCGGGTCCACCGATTCTGGTTTGAGGGAGTACACCTGATGCACTTTTCTAATGGAGATTCCTTGCAAGATTAAGACAACACGACTCTTATTAGTCTCAGACTAACTCAGTGTATTAGTAATGCCCCATAGACCAATATTGGAATTATAAGAGGAATTGTAGATGCAGTTGCAACAGCTGTCTAATAAGCAGAAATTCCACAAATGTTGCTTTTCCCATCACTCCTGGAAAAAATGACACCATCTATATTTCTGTATCAAAGGACTCTGAATAGGTTATAACAGACATATTGATTCACATGAGATAATAGTCTCTGAATTTCTATTCATTTCTGATTTGTTTACACATTGAAAGGATGAATCAGAGGCTGAAGTGATTTCAAAGAAACTTAAGAATATTGAAAGACTCCCTTTACTTGATTCTCTTCTTGACTTGTTTTGGTTTTTTCCAGGACTGACTTATAGATGTTCTACAAAGCAGCGCAGGGCCCTGGTGACTGGCTCAAGGAAGTCAGCAACAGCTGGACTAAAATAGAAACTTCTGACTGTCTTCGTAGAAAACCCAGTTTGCAACACTAGCTAATTGTTGGTTGGGACAGCAGAGCTTTCTTTTCCTGACACAGGAGTCTTCTGTCAGCACATCAGTTTGCTCTTGTATTGGCAGAAGGCTCTTTGTGCGAAAAGAAAGTACAACTGACAGGTTTATGGAATAAGACCCTTCTGTTTTGTATAGCACACCTGTCCACTCTAACCAGTATTGTTGTATTTCTTCTGAGCGATACACAATCACAGTTTGCCTGGTAATTCTAGCAAGTGTTCAAGATGCAGTTCAAAACAGCGAAGCCTAAATCCTATGCTTCATATATGCAGCATGCGTTATATTATCTGGATTGCACCCTAAATGTAGTGCTATGCTTTCCCTATAAAGCACCTCAACATGGCCATTTTCAGTTGGGCTGGTGAGGATGGATTGATTCTGTTCTTCCAGGCAGTGATGGGATTTATTGGTTGGGCTATTTTAGCCTAGCTTCCAGTGCTTTTGAAGTCATTCTTCATTTCTACATATTTAGATATGTAGACTGTCAATGTCCCCTTTTGTCCTGAATAACTACCTGATGTGCAGAAGTTTAGCAGATGATGGTATTCTGGGCATGGATGAGTTGGTATGGCATAGTGGTTAGAATGCTGGACTGTGCTATAGACTCATCAGCTTTTTAAACCGATCCCTTTAGTTGACCCTTTAATATTAGTGTGATCTGTAGCTAATAATAGGTGATGTTATTTACCACAATGCCATGAAAAGTTGCCAACTGCTCATATCCTACTGAATGGACTGGACATTTGTCTTCTAGCTTTCTGGCAATCCTACCAGGAGTGGAGAGACTTAAACCCACTCAACTATGAAGTTTGCCTGGAATTGTTCATTCTGTTGCCCTGTCCTACCATGCAGAGTTGTTCTGAGGAGAAAATGGAGACCAGAACCATTTATTTATTTATTTATTTATTTATTTATTTATTTATTTATTTATTTATTTATTTATTTATTTATTTATTTATTTATTAT
>NC_059428.1:94767676-94785571 GCF_021028975.2 Sphaerodactylus townsendi
GTGTGAACGCTTTTTTTGGGATGCGTCGCAATTTGCGACGTCATCGCGTCGCTGCTTTTGGCCGTGCGGAAACGGCCTGAGCTCTTTTATTGATATTGTTGTGGACATTCTTGGGCTCCTTGGTGGGCAGGTAGTGTAGAACTATTGTAAATTGTAGGCAAATAAAGCTACAGTGTTTGATTACAGTGCAACACAAATGCAGTAAATGGATGAAAACTAGATTATAAAGAAAAGTAGCAGCTTCAAAGGTGAATTAGGAATGCATTTTAGTATAGACTGTCACTGTTTTCTGCACAAAAATCAAAGAGGAGAATAAAAGTCAGCTCTTACATTTCAGTTTTCCCCCTTGTTCAAAACCGGATGAACCTTGAATTTTTACAATATCTAGTCTGGTATGGGTATTTGGGGAGGGTGGTTTCTCAAAGAAAAATAGTGGTGCAATGAAGTTATGATTCTGCAGAACGACAAAACTGTTGAATCATGATTATATTAAAAATTCTTCATATTATTCTAGTTAATAGCAGGCATGCACTTATTATGAGCCAATATTATTAAGCAGAGAACAACTGTGGGCAGCCAGGCAGTTGCTGCTGATGGTAAATCAAATTGAGAGCATATGGTTTTGCTGTTGCTATCATCCGTTGTGCTGTGCTGCTGAGAAGGCTAATGTTTTATGTTTGTGATTATGACTCAAGACACAGATTCAGCATTAGACAGTGAAACTGAAATCAGTAGCATGATACAGAGAAGTGTACTGTGTAAACTGTATCATGTTTAGCCTGCTCTAAGCATTCAGAAGATTGTGAACTGCATCAGAATTGGATTTTAGGCTTCTACCCAGGAAAATACATGATGTACTTTGGCCATATTAGTTCTGATGCTCAGATTAATCAATAATGCCAGTGCAGCTACTTCAATTGCTTATGATTTTCAAATATTGGAAAGCCAAATAATTTTATCTCACCATGATTTCTCACTGTTCAATTCTGTTGAGAAAAGATGCCAGGTAAGGATTTAAGAAGATCTGTATATCAGGCTGTTACTGTGTACCATCCAGCATTTAGCTTGCTAATCAGAGGCCAATTGCACATGAAACATCTCCTTGACTCAAACAGAATTTCTCTTTTGGATTAGATTTTCAGTTATGCAACTGATCTGATATAGTCTCTGGCTTAGAATTTCAATTATGTAACCATTCCAAAGTCACCAAACTCCTTGAAAGAGAATCCCCTCATTTTTCCAACTGTGGGGAAAACCTGGTCCCCCCCCTTTTGCAGGGAAAGTGAAGTACACCGTGTTGTGCCAAGCCTTCTTCTTCAGATTTCCCCTCTTCCTGCCCAACCATTCCCCTCTTACAAGGAGCCATTCCTCCCTTTTGTCCTCCCACTCCCCTTCCATTTTGCTGCCCAGCACCCAACCTGTCTTCTTTCTCCTGTAACCTTCAGCCAGGATTCAGCATGGATTCTATCATTTTTATTTATTTATTTTGGCTACTGTCATGAGCTGTTACTGATAGGCTGCTGGGTGAGTGTGAATGCACAAGGCTTGGCTCAGGGGGTGGGAGGGGGGAATGGTACATATCTTTCCTGTTCAGGCTCAGCGTAGACACATACACATGTTCTCATTTTGTTTTTTTCCTATTTCCAAAGCGACTATCCATAGATGTTGCAAGGACTTAAGTGGAAACTGGCCACTGCCAGTCACTTGTCCTGACCTTCAGTCAGGGATTCTTGCATATGGCAAATCTGAGTTATGATCAGAGCCATATGCCACCCCACCCCCACCCTCCACACAAACAGGAGCATGCAGCATGCAGACAAGATGGCCCCATTAGATAGAAGTTTATTCACAAGTTATGTATTGTGATTGCATGCTGGTGACATTTGCCATACCATGTTTTCTCACCACCACTACCTGGATTTCAAACAGGCAATGTCTGGATCCATCTGTCTGTGTATCTGTTTGTCTATTTATCTGTCATCCTCTCAGTCTATCATCCTATCAATCTATCAAAAGTACAGATGCAGGACAAAAAATGATTTTTAATATCAATAAGATATTAATAAGAAACTAACCTTAGGAAAAACAAAAAAAATCAAAGCTCCAAAATGGAGCTGATATGGGATTTAACCCAGATGTATTGAAGTACTAAGAAGACATCATGGCAGGGGGTGATTGAAGAGGACACATGCATGTACAGGAAACCACAGGAATCTTACCTGCTAGGATCTGCAATTAACTTTTTCATGCTATTTTTTTTTTAAAAAAACCAGGAACTCCCCCATGGTGCCCATTATGGGGGAGAGCACAAAACGAGCAGGAAAAATCAAATTCTCTGTGAATTTGCGAATCCTGCCCTGCAGCAGAATAAAGAAAAACTGTGGGGAGATGCAGCAGTACGTAATGGAAGAAAAAGCTATACAGGAAATGAAACTAATGGACTGCTTTTAAAGTGCAGGATATAAATTCACAATAGGACAGGCTCCCAATTTTTCTAACATCCTGTGTTGGAAGGCTTGGGTTTCCTTGCAATGTGGTCTGTTGAGGGAGGGTTAGCCCTACCAAGTCCTTATAGCTATTATCACAAGGCTATGTAGGCCACCCAAGAGGAGTCACTGAGGGGAGCTGCAGCTATTTCTGACCTCTGGAGTGTTACATATCCAGGTAAGCTTTGCCTGTCCAGGTGCAATGCCCTACTGCTTACAGGAATTGATTGATGCAGTTCACATTTGCGGATGAAACTATAATTAGACTGCATCAGTTTTTAAAGCTTTGCATTAAAAAATTTTCTGACACTATATATTTTAAGAAATGCATTTGTTAGATTATAAAGGTATCACACGTCTCATTGTTATTCGGGGTTTTATTTGGGTTGACACCTCTGGAATATATACAAAGAGCTTCTGGGATTACAGATAAACAGAACTCTTCCTGAACAAATTTTTTTTTCAATCTAATCTTGTTGATATTTGTTTGATTGAATGAATGCAGTTTTTTAAAATGTTCCTTTGGTTACTTATAGGGATAACAGGAAAAGGTGACCACTGTTATACTGAAGACTGCTTAAATACTACACTAAAATACTAACACATTTATTGTGATATACATCTTTATGAATTTTAGCTCAGTTCATCATATACAATTTTGCTGCAATAGACTGTTAGCCTAATAGGACTGTTTCTGGTGTACTTATTACTAATCAAAGGACACCAGTCAGGAGAAGGATAAAAAAAATAGCTTAAAAGGGGAGGGGTGGAATATAAATTTAATATAAATAAATAAATACTCTATTCAAATAAAGGGCACTTCAGTGAGTGAAAGGTTGAAAGCTCATTTGACCTGGGGGGAGGTCTGACTTTTTATTCAGAATAGTAAATGATGCTGATACATGACCACCAGCAGTGGCGTTCCTGCCTAGGGACAGGGGGTACCCTATGTCCCCGGGCGCCCCCCATTTGGTCACATGGGGAGGCGCCAAGATTTCAGGGTCATTTGTGTGTTGTTAAATTTTTTAGTGTTTATTTACGTTTCGGCCTGCAGGGGGGCACATTTTTAAGGTTAGCGGCACCAAAATTTCAGGGTACCATCCAGATACTGCCCTGATGATACCACCCAAGTTTGGTGATGTTTGGTTCGGGGGAAGCAAAGTTATGGATGCCCAAATGGCGTAGTGGCATAGTGGCTAAGATCAGGTGCACTCAGATCTGGAGGAACCGGGTTTGATTCTCAGCTCTGCTGCCTGAGTTGTGGAGGCTTATCTGGGGAATTCAGATTAAGCCTGGATGATATTACCAGGAGGGCTTCCTGGAGCCACCTTGAAAGTTTGGTGCCTCTATCTTCAAAAATGTGCAGCCTGCCTCAGAAATTCCTCATTGGCTACAATGGAGCAAAGTCACTGCAAAACAAAGAATCTTGGGCAAATTTCTTGGGGGATGCTATTATGCCACTGCTGCTCTTGGGGGCCCATAAAATTGAACCCCCAGAAGCAAAGGTCTCCAAACCTGGATGCTATTACCAGGAGGCCCTCCTGGAGCCACCCTGAAAGTCTGGTGTCTCTATCTTCAAAAATGTGCAGCCTGCCTACACACTCAGAAATTCCCCATTGGCTACAATGGAGCAAAGTCACTGCAAAACAAAGAATCTTGGGCAAATTTCTTGGGGTGCCTGGAAGGGGTGTATTTTTAAAGCTAGTGATACCAAAATTTCAGGGTATCATCTGGTAACTATTCTTATGATGCCAACCAAGTTTGGTGAAGTTAGGTTCCAGAGGACCAAAGTTATGGTCCCTCAAATGGGTAGCCCCCATCTCACGTTAGCTCCCATTGAAAATAATGGGGATGGGGGCATTCCATTTGGGCATCCATAACTTTGCTTCCCCTGAACCAAACATCACCAAACTTGGGTGGTATTGTAACGACCCAAAGGACCCCAAGAATATTATTTATATATATTTCTGCTTTAAAATCATATTGGCAAAAGCTAGTTGCCAAAAGCACTCCTATGGGTTGTAGGTAGCAGCATGTCAAAAGGTCAAAACTACTTTAACAAAAGCTAAGATCATGAGTTACTCCAGCATAACTTGGAGGCCTCATTTGAGTCACTAGAATGCTTGATTACCTCACCTTGCAAAGATACTGTTAACAAAGAATATGGATCAGATACTGTCATTTCCCTATCTCTTCTGGAAACCAAGTCATCAACAGATGGTTGCTTCTCTGCATCTCCTCTTCCCATTGTTATGAATTTTCCTAAAGCACCCACCTTTCCCCGGTCTAATGTCTCAGCCCAAAATCAGAGTTACTTTGCATAAAGTCATTCTGTGCTTCCTGACTTAATCTAGGACCAATTGACTCCCATTGTCCCGGGTTTAGCAGTAGACCAGCTGACTAATGACCTCAGCACCCCCCAAGCCCAGCATGGGAAATTCCAGAGAATTTAGAAAAAAAAGGAAAACTCACTAGCTCCCGCCTCTTCCTGGGCAAAAGGGTATAAAGGTTCAGTTTACCTGCAACATATTGCTCATTTGCCACATGTTCTCTTGCTGTGGTGTTGAGACATGGATTCGTCCTTCATTGGGTTCCTGTGCTGGCATGGAATCCCTGCCTTCTACTTCTACCCTCCTAAGAATCGATAGGTAATGTATTACCCAACAACCCCCCCCCCTCCATTTCTATCATCCAATCTATCTTTTAAAACCTTTTTTATATCTCAGGAACTTGAATGTATGTGCCCTTGTGTCTTGCTGTGCGTGTGTATTTTTAAACAAATTTATATAAACATTTAAACTCAATTTGGACTCTTGCTTCTCTGTGGAATATCCATTGCTAGAATTCCTTCCCCGTAGATACAGTCTAAAAGATCTCCTCTCGGCCCCTCTCGCTGCCAACGTGAGTGTTCATTCCCCATTGATCTACTTTTAAAAACTATATGTGTGCTGTTACACTTTTTAGCAGCTGGTGGAGAATCCCTTTAATAAAACCCTTACTCCTGTTAAGGCCGTAACAGTATCATCAGGGCACTCTCTGGATGATGCCCTGAAATCATGGTGCTGCTAGCTTTAAAAATGCGCTCCCTGCAGGCCAAAAAACACCAAAAATACCCCCCAAAAGCCCAAATACCTTGCATTCGCATTTGTTCATATTTGGCCAGGACATAATTGGACAATTTTTGTCCGAATGTGCCCAAATTTGCCCAGATTCCAGCCAAATATGGTATTTGTTCCATCTGAATCTCCCTCAAAAGTGATGCTGTTTCAGGGTGGGGGAGAATCCACCCCCAAACAGCATCACCTTCAATTTTATTTTAACTGTGGACCCCAGATTCTCCCTTTAAGGTGGATTTAAAAGAAGAATCTGAGCTCCCTAGTTTAAGACCATTTAAAGTGATGGTGTTTGGGGGTGGATTCCACTGGAGGTGTTTTGTGAGAGATGATGCTGACATTTGTTTGGTAAATGTTTTTCTGGGGGTGATTTGTGAGAGATTTACATGCTTAATACCGACTTGCACTGACTTGGAGTTGTTTCTCAGGCTAACAACCTACCTCATAGGGTTGTTGTGATTAGGAAATTAGGAAAAGAGTTGGTGGGGAGAGAGCCATATATGTTTTGCTGGGAGTGGGAGGTGTTTTGTGAGCTGGTACAAAAAATCATTGTTTGGTCATGGTGGGGGAGGGTGGCCTCCCATACGCCGGGCCAGGGGGGGGGAGGCGCCAAACTCAGGTTTTGTCCCCGGGCACCAGTTTGCCTAGGTACGCCCCTGACCACCAGTACAGTCTTCTAGAACATGTCATCTATCCAATAATAGGATTCCACCCCACCCCCATTTATTTTTGTATGTTTTGGCCTACCTGGTGTAACTGCACTGCTAGGCAGCATCTCTATAGTATTAGCCCTCAAACATTAGAGAAATAAATGTTCCATAACACTATTGTTCTATTTTGAACCACCAAGCAAGAAATGTAGATTTTCTCTGTTAGCTTCAAGCATCAAAACTGTCTATAGCAAATTTGTCTTCAACTAGAATAATTTAAAATGGAAACTCTTTGATTCATAAAACAAGACAAACAGCCCAATCAAGGGGGGGTGGAGGAAGTTGTGGAAGAGGCATAGCCGTACACCTCCCTGAAACACTTACCCTGGCAGAGGGATAAATGTGCCAGCAGACAGCATCTCAGCCTCTTGGGATGCCCTGCTGTGGCGCTGAGCACCATGTCACTGGCTCAGCACCCCTACCAGCCCCAATACCATAGTGAAGGAATTCTGGAGGTGTGGCTAGGGGCAAAACCAATTTTAGTCAGTTTTCACCCTGGTATTGCCTCCAGGTACATGGTGGCTCAGATCATGGACTTTTGTGATCCATTGAGGCCTTTTCAGTGGCGGGGAGGTTTTGTTTCATATTTTGCTTCCCTATGCCATCAAAAAGCCCTCTGGACGTGGTGCCACAGTGGCACTGATCCCAGCCACCAAGGGGTCTGGATTGGATTGCTTATGCTTAATGTGGAAAATAGATATAATAAGAGCCACATCAGATCCATGTTCCACCAACCAGCTTCCGGGAGGTTTGCCAAAGGCATGCCTGTAATTATAGATTAACCTCCTTTTCACATATTTGCTCAGATTTTGCCAAGAAACTTTCTTGATTGACAAAACATAGCTGAAATAACTCAGCAGCTAATAGTGCCCATTGACTGTGGTCTTTGTAGAGACACTGGACAAGTTTACCCAACTGAGCACACCAGTTCTTTGAGATTCTTGGTGCTTTTGGGACCTGGTTTCATTTGTTAAGGCCATCTGTGTTTTAGCACAGAGTTGGCTTTCATGAATGTTGATGCCCATAGGACTTCATTATTGTATCAAATGCAGCACAAAAGTTATTCCAGTTAATCCACTTTTATCCTGAAATAATTGAGGCAAATAAATTAAGCTGAAACTATTTTGTATTTTACAATGACTCAATATTGCTGAAAAGTTTTTTTAAAGAGTGCAGAGTATGAAGGATAAAGGTTTCACGGATAAAAGGAGAATGTATAATGTCGAAATGTCTGGAACTATATGGAAAATGCAAAGGGAAAATTCTAGGGCATGTATACAAATATATGGTAGATGATAAGGAATTCATGATAAGAACATTGAAACAAAAATGGGAGAAAGAAGGATTTCTAAACACTGGTAATATTGAAAAATTAATAGACAGTTGGAAAAATATAAAGACTGAGAAATATATGGAGTTAGAAAGAAAAGTGATATTAAAACGGTATAGAACACCAAAACAACTAGCACACATAATAAAAGGACTTAGTTCTAAATGCTGGCACTGTGGAGACCAAGAGGCATATTATAGCCATATGTGGATAGAATGTGCAGAAGTAAAAAAAATTTTGGACAATTGTATTGTTATATATCGAGAAACTGGTGAAGACAAATATTGATTTAAATAATGACTTAATGTTCATGGGTGTAATGGAAGACAGAAGAGTGGATAAACAATATAGTTATATGTATAAAATAATGATTAAAGCAGCATATGCAACAATAGCCTTGGGCTGGAAAGAAAAGAAAAAATGGACATTTCAGAAATGGTTAGAATATATCTGGGAATAAGTGACACTTGATATTTTCGATACATTATCCAAAAATAAGACATGGCAAGATAAACAGAATGAAATTTTGAAGATATGGATAATATACGTGGACTGGATGAAAGAAGCTCGAGTTGATGAAGAAATATGGGAGAAGAGGCTATAGAGAATGAACTTACTGCTGTTTGTATGACGAAACTATGAAGAAGTAATAGGGGGAGGGAGAAAAGGGGGGAAAGTATCATTTGAAAATGTATGAAGGAAAATACTATCAATTGTAAAATTCAAATGATACAATACTTTTTTTAAAAAAAAGAGTGCAGAGTATGGCCTCAATCCAACATGAACTGAAAGCACTTAGTCCATTGAAATCAATATCACTTCATTTATGTTCAAAATGGAGATACTTGACACTGGTGCATGCTTGCATGCACACACACAAAATCATTATTGTGTATGCTATTGGAGTTTAACAGAATCAACTCTGCTCAAAGATTATGGCTTTACTGGCAAATTCTTCCTTTTTAAAAAAAATCAGAGATAGAAGCTGATTAATTTTGAAATCTATCAAAAGAAGTGAAGTGTTGCAGTTCCAAAGCAAAATATGTAGGCTGTGTATTACATTTCCAAGACATTTCTTTTGAAATCCAGGATTGCTTTATCTCTGAAAATGGATGAAATCATAGAAAATATTTCAGATAGTGGGATTGTTTTAAATATAACTTCATAGTACTATCTATTCCAATTCAGAAAGTATAAATGTACATGTATAAAATTTTTCAAATGTTTCTGTATGAGCTGTTTGTACTTCTGGTGATTATTCAAAACATTATTTATTTACTTATGTAATGCATATCCCACCTTTGTTCCCAGTGGTTATCCAAAGCTGCTTTCATCGTTTTCTTGCCTCCATTTTATCCTCACAATAATTTTGTGAGGTAGGTTAGGCTAAGAGTCTGACTGGTCAGTATCACTCTGCAAACTTCTGTGGCAGTCTGGTTCTGAGGCGGAGTTTCCCAGATTCTGGTCTGACACTAATCACTACACTAAACTGGCAGTCTCTCATATTTTAAGATGATGTATTCAGATGTGGATTTAAGTAAATATGCTTAAATCTACTGTGCCACCTCAGTTGCATGGGATGATAATAATGCTAGTGTTAATGGATGTTGCACTTCATCCTTTGATAAACTCTCCGTCAACTTTTAAAAGTATGAATACTTCAGTAAACTCAGTCTGATGCATTATCACACCTCTGTGACATATTTGGGAGCAGTTTGACGATGACACAAGGTTCTAAATTTTCACAGAAGAAAAATACTGAGCATCTTCCTCCACAGGAATGAACTGGATTATATTAGAAATGTTCAACATCTTTAATCAGATGAAAGCTAATTTCTGTCACAAGAAACAGATGGGTAGACCTAGATCAGTTCAGTGTGTTCCTGTTTTGCTTTGCTACAAGCAAACGCATTATGATTTAGCTCTAGTTGTGCCAACTATTTTAAACATTTGGGTAATGGTGAAAAGAAGACTTATTCCAGCTTATTAGAAAGTATAGAACAGTTCCATCTTTAGTTATTTCGTTTTCAAGTACAATTGAAAAATCTCCCATATAACCCATTATCCCTGGTATAGTTGAGGATATAACACAACTGTGTATTATAATTCTGCATGACCTGATGAATTATAAATTGAAATGGCCTAAAATTACCTAGAATTCCTCATCAGTTCATTGGTTCTAGTTGAAAACTTTTTGACAGCTTCTGGGTGACATTGGAAAATAAATTACAAGTATAACTCTGACTGGCTGGCATTATATTAGTGAGTCTCTCTTTCTCCCATTTTCTCCCTAATCCCTTTCTCTTTGCCAGCTGGTTTTTTTTTCAGCTGTTGAACTCCTAAGAAAAAAATTATTCTACTCTCCCTGGGAAACCTTGTCCAGGGACAGCAAGCATTTGCAGAAAAGCCCAGCTGCATTCAAAGCAGCTGGCACAGCTGAAAACTTCAGATGAACCATCTGGTTCTTCAGGGTTCAACCTGATACATTAAAAGCCCATCCACCATATTCAATTTTAACATGCAATTTTATTTGGCATACTGTCCAACATAGAGCTGCTGTATTTACATCCCCCACCCCAAAAAAAATCTAAGGGAGAAACTATTTCTAATTCTGAACCTGATCCCTATACAGACGGAAAAATGTAGAGAATGGGGCCTATTTCACATAGGGGATATTCTTCGGCAGACCTGGAAAGACCCCCCCCCCCAAGTTTGAAGGACAATTTGGAAACCCACAAAAAAGGAGGGATTAAATTGCCCCCCAAGAGAAGAATATTGTCAGATTTTGCACAAACAACATAAAGGAGTATCCCTTTTGGGGGTGGGGAGAGAAGGATCTGTTCCTGCTTAAGCCAGGTAAGCAGGAAGAGAGAGAGAGAGAGAGAGAGGAGTGTTGGAGTGACTGGAGTGCTGCTATGTGAGCCAATCAGGCATAGGCAGTGATGCTGGTGATCTGGGCAGATGCGAGAAAGGAAAAGGAAGGAGAGCTAAAACAACTTGCCAATCATGAGCCAGGTAGCCACTAGTGGCAGTTCTGCAGGAAGCTGGGCTTGCTATTGAGTGGGTGGCCTAACAAGAGAGTGTGGAGGGAACAAAAAGGATGGGATTTCCCCTGTTTGAGTGTTCTGGTTCCCCTGCTTGTAGGTATATAACTGTGTTTGGATAATAGCTGTAGGTTATAATTCATAAGATTTAATAGACTGCTCAGTGTATGATAACATGTTCAGCAATATAACAACAAAAAAGGCCGTGAGGTGAACACTTTCCATTAACACAATGGACCTTTCCTGTCTCACCCTTCCCCCCACCCCCAGCAAGCCACCAATCTCTGTGAAATGCTTTTCCTGGGAGTAGGGGAGAGAAAAAAATGTCATGAGGGGGGTTGTAACAGGAACAGGAATCAGTGGAAGTGGCCAATATAGTTTGGCACTGTGTCTCTTTTTATTGGGCCAAAACATATATTGCTTGATTGACAGCTCATCAGGTCCAAGTCGATAAGTTCACAGACTTGGCTTATAAGATAAATATTGCATGTATATTTACACCTTTACATTCACAGCTTTCGTCTTTAAAAATATTAATAGTCGCTCTGCTTCTAAAGTGAATGCAGCCTTCTGACTCCACCAGCTATTTGCCAATCTGTGCTACAATTTTCTATTATCAGTCACTTGCAATCTCTACAAAACTGTTTCCTTTGCCCCACCTTTCCCTATTTGTCATAATCTACTAATATGAAGTCAAGTTTAGATAATTTTTCTCCATTTGGCTGCTCAATAGAAAGTTTACCTATTACTCCTAAGTAAGCAGCACCTAATTTGTGTGTAATGCATACTAGGACTGGACACCTTCACACCAAACAGACTGGGATAACTTTGCATGGAATTGCTATATTAGTGTGGAATCAAATTAATGAACTTTAACTGGAGAAAACATTTAGGATTGTTCTGTCAGCATAAAGCACTATTTTTAAAAGGCTATTGGCCCCTAGCAGAAGAATGTCAGAAAGTCAAATAGATGTATGGATGTGCAGTTTGACATGGCAACTGTCAGACTTTGCTCTTTCACTCATGCACATGCACGGATGCGCACGCACGAACACACACACCCCTGAGAATACCAGCCATCAGAGATCCAGTTTTGCAGCAGAGAGACAGAACTGGAGAGAAACTAATAGCTGTGAGAGCATCCTGCTGTGCTTCCTTGGTTGTTTGGATTTTATCAACCAAGGGATTCTTCTCAATACTATTCCCTGTCACAGACCTTTCCCCATTCAGTCTCTGCTGGTGACTAAGCTTGATGGTTGCCAGTTTTACAAGCCTTGTCACCCTCAAATATACTCCAGATGAATGGGGATTTTTAATCTTTGTGGTCATCTGAAAATGGTAAGACAGCAGCTGTTGATCAGCACAGATTGTGCAATGTACACAGCTAGACAAGAGGTCTATGCTCAAGGGGAAGATGGTTGTGTTTGTTCCCAGGATATTTCCTATGTCTCAGGTTTACAGCTGAATTTGGAATGTGGCAGTGGCACTATCAATGCATCCTACAGACAATTTGCATTTCAGTACACAGCCAAGTAGAAAAATGAACTGCATACCACATAAATCTCTCCACATGCTACCTGGATCCTTTCTTTGTTTCTTGGCTTGGTATCCCTTCTTCACCTTCTAACAGCTGTTCTTCTCCCATATTGATATATATGTGCCACATTCTAATTTCAGCACCTCAGCATATCAAAGACCACAGCTTTATGCTTGCATAGTTGGGTCCACTTCAACTATTACAATTTGGTTCCTGACTAATATCAGAGCCATGTGGCATTTACACCAGTTTCTCTAACACTTATTTAAACTTCGGGAAGTTTTCATCTTCCAGTCTTCCAGCTCAGCACTGTGTCAATAACAACCTCATTTATCTGCTCATCCCATCTACTTAACATGAGGCGTTGGAGTTAGGAGAAACCATAGAGTGAGGCTAAGTGCTTCTGGCACCATGTTGACCAGCAAGAAACACTCTTTCTTAGAAGAAGCAATTCAAAAGACTAGCACCATTTATATTTTACAGGACTTTAAAAAAATAAAACAAATATATGAATCAATAACTGAGTGAAGTGCATTTAAATGGATCTGAATATAATGGAGCATTTTGGGTGTACTACAAATTGGAGAATTTCCATTTTAGATTGAAAAAAAAAACTTCAAGTGTTTGGTCCACCGGATGACTGTGTCTGATTCATTATCAAAAGGATAAGGACAGAGAAATCAGTTGGTATGAATATCCGCCTCACTGCAAGTAATTTGACGTCGCTGTGGCCTTTGTAGGGTAGGGTGGGGTTTTTTGTTTGTTGGAAGAAAGAATACTGAAGACTTGTGAATCTTTGTTAAACCCTGTGTCCTTGCACTGTGTGTATTCATGAGCTCAGAAAAAATGCCAAGGAAACAGTGATCAATGTACACAGGGTTTGATCCAGCATAAAATTTCTACGTCTCTGCCACTAAAATTTTGTGCAAGTGGAAACACAAGGGGAAAAATTCATGGTAGCTGCTTATACATGAAGTCAAACATCATGTATGATCACTTTGCCACTTGTGCAAGATACTGTACAACCAATTTCTGTGCGCAATAATATACAAGTGTTCGATGTTGCATAAAATCTCAAACAGGCAGAACTGCACTAAGCCCATTGCTGGAATCAAGCCATAGAATTTGGGTCACAAGGAAAACCCATCTACTGGTCTTTAAAGCTATCCAGTTTGTTCAACTTCCAGCATCTTGCAACATTTCATTTGAAATAATCCCGAAACGGGATTGTACCTCTTCAGACTTCTGAAGAGACATCCCAGATGTGCTCATGTTCTAGATATGGAAGATTTCAGCATACGTACAAATGTGCAGTATCATCTTCTCCATTCTGAAGTGCTCTATCTCAATCCAGGCTCATTGTTGTAAGTATGGAAGATTTCAGCAACAACCTGAAGAAAAAAATGTCCTGTCGCTTCAACAGAAGCTTAAAGTATGGAAATGATCTGCTGAAGCTTTTCATGGAATCAACATAAATAACATAACCTGCTAAAAAAATTCATTCAGCCTCTGTTTAGCTGGATTTTTTTTCTCCAGGCAACTCTATGGAGAATATCTCATGCATGGCCTATATAACTGTCCAATAGAACTGCATCTGGAAGCACCTGGATGGCTGCAGGATCCAGAAAAGCCAAAATTCCAGTTGGATGGACAACCAAGAGCCCTCAAGGCCTCTATCACAGGAATAACATTGGACTGCTTCAATTGAAGCCAGCCAGATAGCATCCACACCACTGTCAGCATGGTGAGGGCAGACACATCCAGTTGGTTTTGACAATGCATTGAGCCATAACTACTAGAAGGCACAGCAGGGAAGTGACGGGGGTAGTATGGCCCAGATGGTGAGCCAGCCCTGAACCAAAGGCAGTCAAAACAACCAGAAATAGAAGTCCTGTCTCAAATTGACAGGATATTTCTGTACTGTAGTGCGACATTTGTGACCCATGGAAGGGCTGGAGTTTGTTTTTTGGGGGAGGGCAGGGGTTCTTCCAGGGAAAATTTTAAAGACTGCCCAGAGGCAGAGCAGGGAGGAAGTATTGGTCCAGCTCCAGTTGCAAAAAACTTGAGGCTAATGGGGGGAGGAGGAAACAGGTGGCACAATCCCTCTCCTACCTATTTTGAGGATCTGCATGGATCCTCTGGGAAGGCATGTTAACACAACAAAAGGCATATTAACACAACCTTTGCCCAAGCAGCAAGAATGGCACAAGGCTTCTCAGTGTTGCAATACTTTCATAGTATTCATGTGTAAACCTTTTTGCCACAAAAATTAGAAATGTTAATGCACCAGTCTAAACAGGAAGTGCAATTTTGGAAGAAACTTTATTAGTACAAACTGGTACATATTCAGTTCAGCTTGGACAGGCATTAGAAATTCTCTATAGCAAAATGTTTCTGCAAACATCTTTTTGTATGTGAGCCCTGCTTTTCAAAAATTACATTGCTACAAATCCACCATAATTAATCCAGCATCTTTAAAAAGGGTTGACGATTTACATATTTGACTGTGACAGATTCTGGGGTCTTGACAAGTTTTGCCTTTGGAAATTATTGGCATTTGCTGAACATAACCTTTCATCTTGTTATTTGTGTAAAGGTTGCTTTTTAATGATTGTTTTATTGAAGTGTTGTACATTGCCTTGATCTTTCTGGAAAGCTGACTAATAAATCTTGTAAATAAATTAATAATAAAATAATTCTTTGAATGCCATTTTCCTATTTTCCTTTATAATTCCCCAACAACTCCTCTGTGTATTAACCATTCATTAATATAAATCATTTATGTAGCACTTTGAATGCACTTTTTAAAAAAAATAGTCTCTGGTGATTTCATAGAGATGAGCACGTGCAAAAATTGTACTTTTGCACTACCAGTGTAAATGGATGGTGATGCCTATTTCTGTTTAGCTCTTTCTTGAAATTCAAATCGTGCGTATAGAAATGCAAGTCCTTGTGATTCCCTTTAGAGACTCAAATTTGCAAAAAGAATAACAATGATTAGCCCTGACATCCATATTACCATGAAGCTGTTTTTGGAATTGAAGATAATTTACTATGTTGAAAGGCAACAGCTAAAACTGACTTAGCAGGGCTGGTTACTTATTCTAAAGGCCCTTAAGACTGCAAATTTGGTCATGTACCATGTTAACTGAGGGCATTTTAGGCTTTAGCATATCTTTTTTTAAAAGTCCACCATATGTTCCTTTTATAGATAATTATTTGGCAAAGCCAAAATAAGATATGACTAGCTCCACCTAGACCTGAAACAATTTAGCATTAAATGATAGATTACCATACCTTCTTTATAGTTTCAGCCTAAGTAGCTCAGGCCCCTTCCACACGGAGGCGGAAGGGGTTGGGTCGGTGTAATCTATGCCGACCTGACGATGCTGGGACCGTCCGCATGGATGGTCCCAGAACCGGCTGGGACTACGGCGCCGCGGAGCGCCGTCGCCCGGCCGACCCGCCTCTTCCCCCGTTCCTCTCCCGTCGCCTCTGTCGCCCTGCTGGCCTCCGTAGACCCGCCCACGCTGCCCTCCGACCTCCAGGGGTCGGAGGACAGCGAGGGAGGGCCTTTGGAGGCCAGCAGGGCGATGGAGGCGACGAGGTGAGTGGGAGAGGGACGGGGACAACAGCGCATTCCCGGCGGTGCCGTTCGCACCGTGCCACCGGGAATGCACTGTTGTGCCAAAAACCTCCCTCCAGGAGGAAGGTTTTTGGAGGCGGCCTGAGGCCACCCTGGGGGAGGGGGAAGGGAACCAGGTCGGCGCTGCTGCGTTTTGGCAGCGCCGCCTGTGTGAACGGCTCCCTGGGGACAGTGTTTTTGCCATCCCCAGGGCGTCGTTATTGGCCCGTGCGGAAAAAGCCTCAGAGTCAAAGAGCTGGACAAAAATATATTTATTTATTTATTTATTTTTCAGTTTTATAGACCGCCCCATCCCTTGAGGGCTCTGGGCGGTGTACAACATAATAGCCATCATATACAAATAAAACAGATAAAACCTCTAAAAGCAGCGGTAAAATGAGAGACTAAATATAATAGTTAAAATTAATTTGTAAAATGGCATCCGACAATTTCGTTTCCAAATCCTCTTTCAAGGAGGGAAGGACAGCAAATCCCAGAGTAACAAAGGCACAGATGTAAAGGCCGTGGGAGGGGGCACTGTCAACGGCTGGTACCTCCAAAGGCCCGGCGGAACAGCTCCGTCTTACAGGCCCTGCGGAATTCCATAAGGTCCCGCAGGGCCCGGACAGCTGGTGGAAGAGCGTTCCACCAGGCTGGGGCCAGGGCTGTAAAGGCCCTGGCCCGCGTGGAGGCCAGCTGTATCATTGGGGGGCCAGGGACCACCAGTAAGTTGGCCTCTGCTGAGCGAAGAGGCCATATTGGGACATGTGTGGGTGATGCGGTCCCGGAGATACGAAGGTCCCAAGCTGCATAAGGCCTTAAAGGTCAGTACCAACACCTTGAAGATGATTCGGAACTCTACTGGGAGCCAGTGCAGCTGGCGCAGCACAGGCTGGATATGATCCCAGGTGGCACTGCCTGTGAGCAGGCGCGCAGCTGCATTTTGGACCAGTTTTAGCTTCCGAATCAAACGCAAGGGAAGGCCCGCGTAGAGCGAGTTACAATAGTCTAATCTGGAGATGACCGTTGCATGGATCACTGTGGCCAGGTCGGTCTGGGAGAGAAAGGGGGCCAGCCGCCGGGCCTGACGAAGGTGGAAAAAAGCAACCCGGGTTATATGGGCCACCTGAGTCTCCATTGATAGAGACGAATCCAGGTGGACCCCCAGGTTGCGTACGGAGGGGGTCGGTGCCAATGTGACCCCCTCCCACACCGGCGGCTGAAACATCCCCCTCTCCCCCTCGCGGCCCAGCCAGAGGATCTCCGTCTTCGATGGATTCAGTTTTAACCTGCTCTGTCGCAACCAACCAGCGACCGCCTCCAAACAATGCTGTAGAGCTGCCGGGGCAGTGGCTGCTCCCCCCTCCATCAACAGAATGAGCTGAGTGTCATCTGCATATTGGTGACAAGACAGCCCAAAACTCCGTACCAGCTGAGCAAGGGGTCGCATGTAGATATTAAATAACAGCGGGGATAATAATGCCCCCTGGGGTACACCGCAATGAAGCGGGCACTTCCGGGAGGCCTCATCCCCGCACCTCACTTGCTGATTCCGACCCCGGAGAAACGAGGCAATCCATTGAAGGACAGTGCCCCGCACTCCGGAGGCAGCCAGGCGGTGGGTCAAAAGGTCATGGTCGACCACATCAAACGCTGCGGTAAGATCTAACAATACCAGCAGTGCCGATCCGCCCTGGTCAAGCTGCATACGGAGCGTATCTGTGACGGCGACGAGAACAGTCTCCGTCCCATGCCCAGCACGGAAGCCGGACTGGAAGGGGTCGAATGCCGATGCGTCATCCAGGAAACCTTGAAGCTGCTCCAACACCACTCTCTCAATTACCTTCCCCAGAAACGAAAGATTCGAGACGGGGCGGTAATTGGCCAGATCCCCAGGATCTAAAGATGGTCTTTTTAAGAGTGGGTGGACCACTGCCTCCTTCAGCCCATCCGGGAAAACTCCTTGCTCAAGGGAGTTATTGATGATACTCAACAGATGGGGCCGTAGCTCCGCTCGGCAGGCTTTCACCAGCCAAGACGGGCACGGATC
>NC_059428.1:94785671-94806404 GCF_021028975.2 Sphaerodactylus townsendi
CCTGCGCTGCTGGAGCAGGCGCGCAGGGCCAGGGGGGCGTGTCCCCAGGCCTCGGCGACGCGCCGGAGGCCCGGGGACATGCCGGGTCGGCCGGGCGCCGGCGCTCCGTGGCGCCGGCTGCCCGGCTGTTCCCAGGACCGTCCATGCGGACGGTCCCAGCGTCGTCGGGTCGGCGTCATAAACGCCGACCCGGCCGTTTCCGCCTTTGTGCGGAAACGGCCAGAGTGAGAGAGCTCAAAATGCTTAAACATAAGATAGTCTGAGGCCATTTCAAGTTTGAAAGCAACCTCAGGTTTCTAAAGAATCTAGCTGAGGAAATGCTCCACATCAATAACAAATTTTCTTCATGTTCTGCAAACCTCCCTTTCCAATGATCACAGCAAGGCTAAATAGGAGAAATAACCTTAATTAGAAACATATAACAGACTTTGTATAAGTGTTGATTTATTCACACCTCACATTTCCTTTCAAAGTTCCTAAATAGGGCATTACTCATATACATTGTGTCCGATGATGTATAGTTCCTAAAAAAGGATTTTGGTTTTTTAAAATCTCTGCTGCATAATAAATCAATCTGTTTTTAGAGAAGGTTGAATAGCATGAAATGCACAATATATGGGAGGCCAGCCAAGAAGGCCAAGAGAGTCAAACTAGTCCCAGCTGAGTTTTATCCTTCAGTTTGCAGAAAGGACAACTTCAGGCATCAATTTTGGAATGTCAAAGAATTAATCTTTAAGAATTAATCTTTAATTTAAAAGAATTAATCTTTAAGTATTTATTTCTGTATTTCAGAGGTGCATTTGGATTTTCCATCTCAGGACTCAAACTGTCATGGGGCTGTGCCTGGGCCTAAGACATAAAGCTTAGCAATACCATTGGCTGTAACTAGCCTGTCTGAAATTCTGCCACTCAACTAAAATGGTGGCTTCCATACAGTCAACACAGGAGCATTTCAGGCTTTTGGTAGACTGGCCTCACAGGGAGGCAATCACTGAGATTTCCATGACACCCTCGCTCCAAAAATTTCTGCAGCCACCCAGAATTTCATGGTGGCCATTGTGAAAATGTCACCTGTGAAGGTTTATACTTTGATGTAAGTCCCAATGAGGTTGATGTGACTCGTTCCTTAGTAAAACAGCACACTTATCCAGACAAAGGCCTCCATTTGACACACTCAAGGCAATTATGCATTAGGTATAGAGGAGTATTGGGGAAAATGGCGCCTGGGGGTGACACCTGCTCTGGGTGCCCCCCCCCCCCCGTGCCCCCAAGCTTGGGCACAGGGGTGGCTCAAACAGAAACTGCAGTGGCAGCAGGGCAGCAGCACACCCCGAGGGCCTGGGGAGGGAAGGAGGTGGCTCCAATGGGTATGTGGCAGCAGGCCAGCTCTGTCTTCAGGCGCCTCTCCTGAGCCAACCCAACTCTTCCGAGCCAGGTCAGCGCAGGAGAGGAGGGGGATGGGGCGATTTTGCACATACCCCCTGCTGTTGCATCTGGAGTAATTTGACCCCCCCCCCACCTGTCCCTATGGGTGGTACACCACTGGTTAGGCATCATGAGAAAGAGAACTTTAAAAAATACTGCGGTTTCATTACTATCAGAAGTCTCCAGGTTCTGGGAGAGGCCCTTTCCGCACATGCAGAATAATGCACTTTCAGTCCACTTTCAATGCACTTTGTAGCTGGATTAGCAGAATAGCAAAATCCACTTGCAAACAATTATGAAAGTGGATTGAAAGTGCATTACATATCAGTAATGTTCCACACACGTTATTCATGTGATATGTGTGTGGAACATGTCTGCATGTGTGGAAGGGGCCAAAGGCTAGCCAAGAAAAGAAAAGAACCCCGATAGATGCTGGCAAAAAGTAAAGGTATGAAAAAAAATATTATTGCTGGCTATTATGTTTTAGACAGTCTTTCAGCTCTGGTAAATGGCCACAATTTACGACTAAGGACCGTTTAGGGAAGAGGCCCCTCTACTCGCCGTTTAGGGAAGAGTCCCCCCCCCCCCGCCCCGCAAGGCCAGCGGTGCTCCCTCCAGGGCCCGGCTGCCCCACCCGCATCCCCTGTTCCCGCGCTTCCGGGGCAGGAGCTGCACCTGTGGCTACCTCCGCCGTGGGCTTGCCCTGCGCCTGGTTTGGCGCGCGGGGCTCCACCCGGCTCGCGCCTGAGTGCGCACACGGCAGCAGTGCCATCGCCGGCAGCCGCGGCGGCGGAGGAGGCGGCGAGAGCTGGTTCTCCGCGAGCGAGGTGGCGAAGGCGGAAAGGCTGCGGGGCGCCTCCGTGGCATGGACGCCGTCCAGAGCCGTCCAGTGTCTCCTCGTGGGAGAAGGAGGCGGAGGCGCCCGGTGGAAGCCCGCGGCCGCAGCGCGCCAGTGCCCTGAGCGCCAAGCCGCGGTGCGGAGAGCGCTCCCTCCCCGGGCAGCCGGGCGGACGCCTCCTCGCGGGAGGGGGGGCTCTCCTCAGTCGCTCTCCTCCGGAGGAGCTCGGCAACAGTGCTGAGTGGGGGGTGGGGCGGGGGAAAGAGTCGCAGAAGGGGACGGTCGCCTCCGCCTCTCCCTCAGCGCCTCTCGGGCTGCCGGAACCGCGCGCGGCGGCCGTGGCTGCTGCGGCGGCGGCGGCGGCGGCGCGGCGGCGAGGCAGCCCGGAGCGGAGGGATGTGGGGCTTTTGGGGAGGCAGGCTCTTCGGCATCTTCTCCGCTCCTGTCCTGGTGGCCGTGGTCTGTTGCGCCCAGAGGTAGGAGCTGCGCCTGGCGGGAGGGGAGGGGAAGGAGGGCTGCGGCTCGAAGAGGAACCAAACTGACCAGACCTCCCCTAACCCCCTTTCTCCACTGCCCCCTGATTTCTCTCCCGCCTCACCTAACGCCTATTCTCCTTTCCTTTCCTCGCCTCACCTCCCTTGACTTCTCTCCCCCCGCACCACTACTTCACTTTTCCTTCCCTCGATCACCTTCTCTCCACTCCACTCTGCTCCGTTCCCCCCTCCGACTCCTTTCTGTCCACAGTGTGAACGATCCTGGCAATATGTCTTTCGTGAAAGAAACTGTGGACAAATTGTTGAAAGGCTACGACATTCGGCTCAGACCGGATTTCGGAGGTGAGAAAGCCAGGGTTTGTTTTCCTTTTTGTTTTGTTGGGAGGGGGAGCACTCTTTTGGGCACTCTTTGAGAGGGCTCGTAAATATCTCTGTGCCTTTGGTTCTGTCAAAAGGGGTCAAAAGGCAGAGTTTTGTTTAGAGAGACAAACAGAATATTATGTGTGGCAAACCCACGCCTCTCCTGTTTCTTCTCCTTAGGCCCCCCAGTAAATGTTGGAATGAACATAGACATTGCAAGTATTGACATGGTTTCTGAAGTCAACATGGTGAGTAGGTCTTCAGAAGGGAAATGATAGAAGTGGTATTTGTTTGAAGACAAAGCTCATTCAGTAATTCTGTTGAATACAATAACAACTAGGTGTTACTAGTTGTGTTTAGGCTCTTGCCCAGGGTTCTGTACCAGGAAACATATTGGATTCTCCACTGTTTAAAATTCACCTAAGTGAAGTTTTTAAAAGCAGACAGAATGCAGCAAGTATTTAGTTGGGGTCACGGTGTTGTGCCCTGACCTGGTTGACCCAGGCTAAGCCTGATCCCATCAGGCCTGGCTTTCGCAGTTTATCTCCAAAGCAAGGGCCTGGAGAATGGGAACATCAGGATGAAGGCTATTCAAGAAGAGGCCCTTTCAACAGAATCTCAGTGGACAAAAACTACCTCTAAACTCCTTCATGAAAGTTTTTCTGCATGTGACTGAAATGCAGAGGGACCAGTTGCTAGCCCTAAGTATGTTTGCCAGAGGTTCCCCTTGCCCAGTTGGATATTGCACTTTCCCAAAAATGGTGTGTTTTGTTGCTGTTACTCCACTGGATATTGCACTTTCCCAAAGATGGTGCATTTTGTTGCTGGGCAAAGACTTCTTTTGATTTGAAGAATGCTTGTAATGCAGCAGGAGCCAGCATAATGGCTGGCTCCAGTGTGCCGTATGCAGTTAGTTCTTGGATGTGGGTGTTTTGTTGATAGCATCAGCAGAGACTGCATGTTGAAGCTTACTGAAGGGAATGAATCCAGTTTTTAGAGTGCTGTCTCAGGTGCTGAAAGAGAACTTCTGTTGCCCAGATGCATCTGTTTGTTCTTGCTTCTTTTGGGGCTGGCAGATGTCATCATAATCAGAGCTTTAAATCTGTGCTGCTTTTATTGAGTGCAAAAGAGGCATTGTGCTGTCTAAATCATAATGGGGATGTATTACAAAACCCATGCTGTTTGTCATCTCTCTCTGTGTGTCATTTTCTGAAAATGAATAATAAATACCGGTATATGAAAATACCATTAATGAAAACAATTAGTATATTACACTGCTAACAATGAGCTAATTAGTAGCATTCATTTCAATTTAAGTTAATTTTAAGTAAAAATGGTAAACTTTTTGGGGTTATCTCTTGCTTTTAAGACCATACTCGATAAGAAATCTCTTACTTAGGAAACTTTCTTGCTAGTAGTGAATATAATAACAACTAGGTGTTACTAGTTGTGTTTAGGCTCTTGCCCAGGGTTCTGTACCAGGAAACATATTGGATGCTCCACTGTTTAAAATTCACCTAAGTGAAGTTTTTAAAAGCAGACGGAATGCAGCAAGTATTTAGTTGGGGTCACGGTGTTGTGCCCTGACCTGGTTGACCCAGGCTAAGCCTGATCCCATCAGATCTCAGAAGCTTAGCATGGTTGGCCCTGATTAGTGTGTGGATGGGAGACCACCAAGGAATCCCAGGGGTTTTATTCAGAGGAAGGCAATGGCAAACCACCTCTGTTTCTTTCTTGGAATCCCCTACTGGGTTGCCTGAAGTCAGCTGTAATGGCACTTTAAACACACACAGTAGTTTTATGCAGGTAAAACAGATTGATTTGCCATTTATTATTGAAATTGAACTTAGAAAAAAATTCTACCTTGTATCTAGATTCAGTAGATGGGAATGGGAAAAAGATAACTCATCTTGTTCAGCCTAAGATTAATTTGAAATAATCCTGGCATTGGTTGCTGATTTTGAGTAGTCTGTTTCAAACTCCCCATACTGAAAATGAGTATTTTTACAGTTTGCACCTTTGTGTTTGTTGCATTTGTCAGTGGTTCTTGAAATGTGGAGGTTGCTGATTTTTAAGGCCATGTCACACGATGAATAGGATATTTAAATAAAGAGTCAAACACAACAGAGTCAAAAGCTATATATGTGATTGTGATTGCCATTTGGATTTGTTAAGGTAGACTAGAACAGGTCCTGTGAAGGAGTGGGTGAGCTTCTACTCTTGTTCACTTCTCTCCCCCACCCCCTTCCCTGTCCTGCCCCTTATAACAGACAGGAACAAAGTTCCTGCTCTGCATTGCAAAAGTAGCTCATAGCAATAGTCAGTCTGGCCAGAATGGGAAATGGAATCCCACATTGAGTAAGGAAAGTCCAGATGCTTACCAGTCCTCTTGATTGTCCAGTTGTTGTGGCTGCTGTTGTACCTGTGGAAAATATTTCCATTTTAAGTCCTGCTGTCAGTGATCCCACCCACTATCTTAAAAGCTCAGCAGGTGCCAGAAGTAGTGGCAGGCTACCACAGAGCTCTGGTTTATGGTAATGTCACAAAAGAAATAATAGCTAGCATTTCATTAGCCTGCTAATTTCAGTAGCTAACATTGCAATTGTCATTATAGATGTCATTACATATAAAGATAAGATTAATGGCTGTTTTATTAGATGGAATTAGGGGAAGGGGATTACTGGTGATGTTATGGGATTATTTTATTCTGTTTGTTTTAAATTTGTGTTTTGTAAGATGACTTGAGCCACAAAAAGTGGGGTATAAATATTTTGATGAATAAAAATAAAATGAATAAGATGCTTGTAAGGGTGATAGCTGGAAATGGGCCTTTACTTTGCACCCCCAAGTTGCTCATCTTGGGTGAAAGAGGACTGGATCTGAGAGGGGCTGGGGAAGGGTAAGCAGAAGACTCCAGGTTCAATCCCCAGCACCTCCATTTTAAAGGAATCAGGTAGCAGGCAATGTGAAAGATCACTGTCTAAGACCCTGAAGAACTTTGCCTGTCTGAGCAGACAGTGCTGTTCTTGCTGGATCAAAAAAGTCTGATTCAGTATAAGGCAGCTTCTTGTGTGTGAGAATCAAAACAGGCACAATCTATGATATATTTCAGTAATCATGGCTAGTCAGTAAATTTATGGAAAAACCTGAACTCAACAGCTGCTGTATATCCCAGGGGAAAAGTTGCTGTCCTGTGTAGACCATAGGGTTTAGCTTGGGATAAATAAAAAGTGGGTGAAGTGAAAGATCTTTTCAGGACCCCAGAGAGACACTGCCACTGAGTGGACAATGCTGACTGTGGTCTGATTCAGTATTAGGTTGCTTGATATGTTCAAACACTTATGGGATTAGACTATATGAGGTGGCTTTTATAACTCATAGGTGACTGGAGTGGAGAAGTGTGTACCTAGAGGTATGCTTAACTTATAAAGATGACTGTATTCACACCACAGGATTCCCATTACCATTTAATATTTACCATGGTGGTGCCCTAAAGTGCAGTGCTTTACATCTCCACATAGGATTGAATGACAACAGTTCATTCTTCTGCAGAGGGTAGATAAAGGGGTGCCAATTGCAGCCTCCCTCTTTTTTTTTGAAACATAATGGATTTCTGAGAATTGGGGCCTCTACATCTTTCATTTACTTAGTGTGATGTAACATTAGGAACTGCTTTGAAACTTCTCATGAAAATTATGTCTTATCTATAAGTAATGATATTTACTAGAAACTTCACTAAAATGTATAACACCAGTGGTTTCCTATGTATAAACCAAATAATTTAAAATGAGTAAACAAGAATCAGCACTTATTGCAATATGTAATTATGCCATGGGAACATACAGGCATCTGGAATAGGTGTCATACTGTGGCTACACACATTTTTCATTTACCAGATTAAGCTGTTTTTAAAATGAAAGAGTATTTCACTAACATCTTCCTGCTTGTCAGACCAAATATTCATATTATGAAACTTCAAGAAGGTCTAGAAAGTAAAAAAAAATACAGTTCAATTAAAAAAATGCTTAGAGGCACAGAATATTTTTTAATCCAGCATAGTTGCTGAGTCATTATTATTATTCATACTTGATATAACAAAAACTCAAATCCATTTAAACCCAATCAAATACTTTAAAAAAATCTAACCTCAACAATCATGAAATAATTTATTTAAATCTAGATGTGCTAATAGTTTTTTAAAAATAAAGCTAGTTTTAGGAACTGGCATTTGGATCATTGGTATGTTTAAAATCCCAACTCTACCTTAAACATAGAGGATTAAAATTTTGAAGATATGCAAATAAATTAAATTACCACAAGATGTATTACACTGCCTGTAGGCAGGTGATAATTTGACTCATTACAGGCTTTGTTGCTAGCACTGTGTCATGTGTAACTGATTTCCAATACTTACCTTTAAAAATTATTGTAAAGTTGTAAATACAAACTTAGTAAAATATTATATAGGCTTATAGAATTCTACATACTCAACAGGATTTTATCATAGGGCCTCCATATGTCATGGTTAATGAAAGTTGGGTATTTTTCCTTTATGGTCTGTCTTTTAGAAAATGTATGTAGCAATATATTGGTTCTTGCTCTACTGTTGCTGCTTCCCTGATTTTTTTTTCATAATGTTCTTGAGTTATTCAGATATCACCTGGTAATTAGATGGAAGTTCTAAGTGTTAATTCTGGCCTTGCAAGTTCTAACAATTCTTAGATGTCTTGTGCAAAAGTAATTATAGAACTAAATGCTGTATGATTATGGGATCAAGAGCTGACCCCCTCCCCCAAGCCAGGAACATCATCTGTATGATGCTCTTATTACCTTATTATTTATCAATACAGCACCTAGTGCAGTCTTACTTCAACTTTCCCAATAACATACCAATTTATTACAATCAATGGCATATTCACAGAAAATGGAGCCTGGGGCAAGAACTGAGCCCCCCCCCCCCCATGGACCCGAGGGCAAGAACTGAGTTTTCTGCCACCACTGCCTAGCCCCACTCACGGCCTCCCTGTCAGGCATGGGGGCTGTCCTCAGGTTGCTGGCTCACGCCTGAGCTGCCTGCCAAGGGGCCACTTGCTGCTGAGCCACATCCACAGGCCTGCTGCCCTCCCTGTCAGATATGGGGACCATCCTTGGGCCTGACATGGAGGCTGGGGTCACTGGGCTCTTGTGGCTCACACCTGAGCTGCCTGCCAAGGGGCTGGTCACCATCAAGCTGCTTGCCACGGCCACAGGCCTCCTGCCCTCCCCTTACTGGCTTGCGTGGGGGGAAGGAGAAGGGGTGTGGGGTGTTTTTTCACTCCCACATGACTAAATAGGTGCTGCCTGGGGACATTTGCTCCCATATGTCTTCTGATCACCATGCATTAAGTTGTGCTTTTGGAAATTCCTGCCCCCTCATATATTTGAAAATTCTAAAGTGGTCACTAAAGAATTGGATGCAACTTAATTTTTTCACTTTGAGTTTATGATCAATTGGGAGTCAGCTCAGTTGATAGTTTCAATTTTTCAATTTGCTTTAGAATATCTGTCCAGCCCACACAGAGTCTTTTGAAGCATACACTTACATATATGAGCTATATGTGACCCTGGCCTATACAGTATTGATAGAATGCTCACAATTTTCCTTAGTGAAGTATACTGATATTAGTTGAATCAATTATGTCGGCATTAGGGAAATGCAAGTGGGCTATGTCTGCACTCTATCTCCAGCAAGGATAGCTTCAGTAGATGAGAATCTTAATGTTGAAAAGAAGGCACATAGGAGATTTTACATTCGTTAGTTTCGACAGGGGTCAAGCTGATGTTATACAGACTGAAGGCACTGTAGACATCTGAGTGCATTTTTGCTTTAAATTCAGTCTAGGTTTAATGTGGTGCACCAGTTAACTGAGTAAAACAAGGTCAGAAGATTAATTTGAAGTCAATGTACCTATATGATCAGGAGAGGGAATGCCTACGGGCAGATTTTGGGGGCCATTTCAGGCTGCTCCAGAAGGGAGGGGTGAGCATCAAAAGTTGCTCTTTTGTGAGCAGAAGTCCTTGACCTCACATATTTATGCCATTGTGTCCACTCCACCACCATTATTTTATTATTCATCAACTAACAGCAAAGAAAGCTTACAGAAAGCAGTTCCCTCGACCTACCCCACAGAGGGAATGACTACACAGACAGATGCAGTGAATCAAAAGAAGAAAAGACTAGCACGGAGCTGAGGGAGATCTCTGATCTCCAACTTTATCATCCAGTTATCAAGGCCCCTTGGTTGTTATTTGTTAAATATTGTGGACTGATAGTTCACTGCTGCTTGGATCTAGTAGTATGTTTTATTGAGGTGTATACATATATGTAAATTGTAAGACATCCCAAGCTTACATAATAACATCATAAGCTATTTGCCTTCTGCTGAGTGTACTTCGCATTTTTATGACTGAAGGTTTGGAGGAAGATGGGGATCACATGGCAAAATAAAGTATGTGCATTATTCCACACATATTCAGGCAGCCATTCTATCCTGACAGGTACCCTTCCTTACCTTATGATTTTTGCCCCTTTACCCCAGCCTGTCACTGGTATGATTACTGTAGCAGCTGCAGCAGCAATTAAATTGCCTCAGGTAGCTGTATTTTTAGAAAAAGGTTCTTTGCCTCCTCAATCAACTGCTGCATTGAGGCCACTTTTTCAAATTGGGTATTCTCTTCATTGATTTTTTTTAAAGGTACCCCTATAATAGTCCACTTGCTCTGCAATCACTGTAAAATAGATATGGTAGAAGTTAAGCAGAGGGGACAGTTTTGTGGGATATTTCACTGTAGCATGAGTCCCTTTAAGTGGAGAGGAACAGTGAGGGAATATGCCCTACTCATGCCATGCTGGGGCCAGTGTATGTAGACAGGGTAGGGGAGTATGCTGTGATGTAGGGGTAGGGGAGTATGTCCACTGCTCATGGTCCAATGCATTAGCCCTACCTCTGCTTATGCATTATAGCAGTGGTGGCGAACCTATGGCACGGGTGCCAGAGGTGGCACTCAGAGCCCTTTTTGTGGGCACGCGTGCACAGAGTTCGTCATGTGGGGGGATCTCCCACACACACACACATCTAGGCTGGCCTGGGCCACTGGACTTGATGTGTATGCACCTCAGTGAGCAGGGAGGACTTGGCTGGCGGGCCTGGAGCCTGTGCTCCAGGTGGCTGCTGCCCGGGGTTGGTACGTGCGAGGCAGCAGAGATGCTAGAGAGACACAGAGTGGCACATGTGGGACTTGCTGGAGGCTACAGCAGGCTGGCCCCTGCTTGAGGGGGTTATTCAGGTTAAATTGCTGCATTGGCATTTTGGGATAAATAAGTGGGTTTTGGGTTGCAATTTGGGCACTCAGTCTCAAAAAGGTTCGCCATCACTGCATTATAGGAACAGAGCCTGTGTACAAAGATTGTATGCATATAGCAACTGTGTGCCCATTTGGGTGCAAATGTCCAGGGGAGATGGAGCCAATGTACTCACTAGAGGGACCAGTCACTTAATTTTTATGCACTTTGTTCCTGTAGTCACACATACTGTGTGTACAGACCATAGAAGAAAGGCCTGAGAAGGTTTTTAAATATGTGACATGTTTTAGTCAGTTTTTATGTTGTTGCTGGATTTTAAATAGTTATGCTGTTGCCTGTATTAAAGTTGTGATAGCGTGAAGGAACTGTTTTAAACGTTCATATGTGCATGGCAAGTACTGATGGTTTTCAAGTGTACTTCTGTTGAAAATTTGTATAACTTGTTTTTATGCTGTTGGTTTTATGATTTTAAAGTCTCTGGAGGGATGTCATATATTCACAATAAATAACAAGTTTAGATAATTGCTGTATTTGATACTTCAGTATGGGCTATTTTGGGGGAAAAATCTATTATCCTCGGAAACTCTGATGATGTAGCAAAACACCAAATGATACATATTCTAATTTAGTAAAATAGTTTTTGTTGCAGCATTCGCATTGGACACTTAAATATTTTATGAGTATATATTCAGTATACAAGGAATATAGGATTACATATTTCTTACAAGGAATATAACGTTACATATTTCTTGAAAATGAGGACTATGCTTAGAGAATGACTCATTATTCATTTGCAGCTCTGTGATCTATACTATTCCAGAATGTGATCAGATGTTGCAAGGGTGAAGGAACACTAACAAACCATGCTATCTCTGTAACACTGCCATGAAAGCTGGCCATCAGTCTGGTTGTCTCTTGCCAGAACAATGCAGAAAAGCAGATAAGGGATAACTATGCCAGGAGGGGAGACTGTACAGATTATCACAAATTGTTGCCTGCTTGTTGCCTTGATCTTGAAATGTGGTGGTGACTCTGGGACATGCTAGGGTCGAGCAGGAATTTCCCAGAAGCCTTATCTTTTTCATGGTACAATTATACAATAGAAAACATTTTGGTTATTGCATCTATCCACTTCAGAAAGGCTTTCCATTAGAAGCATTCTTAAATAAACCTAAACTATTCAAGTAGCAGCACAGAATGGTTAATTAAGGGCACAAATTAGAGCCAATGTGGTTTAGTGGTTAGAATGTCAGACTAGGATCTGGAAGTTTCAGCTAGGAATCCCCACTCTGCTATGGAAGCTTGCTGGGTCGCACTCTCTCAGCCTAACCTATTTCACAGATTTGTTGTGAGGATAAAATGGAAGACAGGAGAAGGCTGTAAGCCACTTTGAGTGTGCTTTGCAGAAACAGGCAGGGTGTGAATGATGTAAATAAATAAATAAATATCATGAGTTTACATTTATCGTCTCATTATTCAATTGTTTAAAAAGAGTTCAATTCATTAGGAAAAGATGCTGAAATATAAAATAAACTTTTTTTCAAATGCCCTCACTATGAGGATTCTACTTCTGGTGGGTAAACAGATGGCATCAGTGGCCTAGGGTATCTTTTACCAGATTTGGCTGGTGAGACAGCTGTGACCCTTCCTGAGCAAGAAAAGTCTTGCAATGTGGTGTGTGGCCTGGTAACCTTTAGATTAAATTGCTGAGTGTGCTACATAGGGCTTCCCTTGAAGATAGTCTGGAAGCTTCAGCTGGTGTGTAATGCTGCAGCCAGAAAACTGACATGGATGGTCATAGGGACTGTATAACTCCAGTCTTTCTCCTACTACTCTGGCTCCAAATTTGCTTCCACACCCAATTCATGGTGTTGGCATTGATATTCAAAAAGGGATTGACTGCCTTGTTTCATATGAACCTACCCATTCATCCACTATCTTCAGGGGCTCTGATCTGCATTCTCCTGCCATGTCTCATGAGATGGGTGGTAACCCAAGCAAGAGGTTTTTCATGGCACCAGAACTTTGAAACTTGATGATGACTTTTTTGTTTTATTTGATGTAGCTCCAGTAACTGCTATTGTGTGTTTGTGTGTTCATATGTTTTTATTGAATTGTTCATATATACATACATTCACATGGAGAGAGTTTTAAACTGCTTTCGTGATGAAATATTTAGCTGACATTCACCACCTTGGGGGTCCTTTTTGGATAGAAAGGGAAGACATAAATATTTTAAATAAATACATAGTGCTGAAGGAGAAGGACAGGTGGAAGGAGAGAAAATGGAAAGACTTGTCAGGCAGAGTAGAAGAAGAGATAGAAAACTGGAGAGATAAAAGAAGAGGAGAAAGAGAAGAACAATAGAGAATGTATGTGTGTTAGAAGCTGAAAAATAACAATGGAAAAAAGCTCAGAATGTGTGACTAGCCAAAGGTCAACCAGCAAGCTTCCATGACAGAGTCAGGATTCAAACCTAGATTTTTCAGATGCCAGTCCAATACCTTAACCACTGCACAATATTGGCTCTCTAAAACCTAGAAGTTACTGTAGCATTTATTGGCATGGCTATGTAGAGCGAGCCTACATAAGGGTCAAGCTTATGAGCTAGACAAAATTGAAAGAAAATGTTCTTAGCAATAGTACCTACCCTTTCATTCACTGACAAGACCAGGGCTTCTAAGAACACCCCAAATCTCTTAACCTTTGTAGGGCCAGCCCACTTTTTAAGTCACCTAGGCAGTCACTTAAAACTCCAGAACTGGAGGGGTGCCATCTGCCCCATCTGCCAATGGCATCAGAATCTGTCATAGTAAGGGGCAGTCTTGCATGGTGACTTTGGCCCCAGTGGGCAGGCCCCAGTGAGCCTGGTGTTACCTTTCCTCCATCCCTCCAGTGGGGAGATAAGGGTAGGGGTGAGTCCTCTACCACCTTCTTTCTGGGGTGGAGTGCAGCTTCCCCATGGTCCAAGAAGAGAAGCACAGCAGCTTTTCCATGGTCCAAGAGGAGAAGCAAGACTTCTAGCAGCTGTGGCTTCCCTTTGGTGCTGGAGAGAGGAAAGCAGCAGGCAGATTACCATTGTGTGTGTGGAGTAAAGTCATTCTCCTAGGGCACCAAAGATCCTGGGGCTGGCCCTGTTAACTTGATGTAGTGAATGAAGCTTAGAATAATAGAATTAGAGTTGGAAGGGACCTTGAGGGCCATCAAGTCCAACTCCCTGCCTTGTAGGAATACACAATCAAAGCACTCCTGACAGATGGCCAGCCAGCCTTTGTTTCAAAACCTGCAAAGAAGGAAGCTCCATCACACTCTGAGGCAGTGTATTCCACTGTCGAACAGTCTTACCATCAGGAAGTTCTTCCTAACGTTTGGGAGGAATCTCTTTTCCTATACCTTTAATCCATTGCTCTTTGTCCTATTCTCTGGAGCAGCAGAAAAAAAAAAGCTTGCTCCATCTTCAACATCACATCCCTTCAAATATTTAAATATGGTGATTGTGTCACCTCTTAACCATCTCTTTTCCAGACTAAACATACCTAGCTCCCTAAGCCGCTTCTCATAGAACATAGAATCCAGACCTTTTACCATTTTGGGTTCTCTCCTCTGGACATGGTCCATCTTAATCCCATATAAAATTGATAAATTAATATCAGCCAGACAACATGCCTTCCTATCCAGCATTGCTGCCAGAATCAGAACCATTCAGAAGAGCTGAAAAGCTGAGAGTCAATACTCAGAGCCCTTCGGGGATTGGGCGGTATATTAAGTCAAATAAATAACTTCATGCTGCCTGCAACAGTGCTCTCCAGACTCTGTCCTATCTGTCTTATCTCTCAACAAAATTGTGACCATATATTCACTTTATATCACCATTCACATTCTTCATTGCAGTCATGCAGGGCTCAAGGCAAAAATAACTTTTGTATCAAAAAGCAAAAAATATGCTCAGTAATTAGAAAATGCATTTGAGATTTCATCAGCTGATCTTTGCAGTGGAACCACTTCAGCATGTACCCACTTATGGTTAACCCAGTGACCAACATTGAATAGCACAATATATTTTCTAGATAATAGGCAATGAGCTTGATATAAAATGTCTCATTCAAAAACTTCAAAAACTTCCCCCTCCCACCATTGTAAATTGCTTTTAAAATTACATAAAGGAGCTTATGCTTCAAAACAGAAATCAAGAGCTTGCATAAATAATGCTCTTATCCATTAACAAGTTATGTGTTCTTCATCTGTACATTTTAAAATGATGTAGTGCTTTGTCTTGAAACTAGAAAACCATTTGCAGTCACTGCTGATCCAGCAGCATCCATCCAAAATGGAATGAGGGAAAATCTTACTTTAGGATAGGGGTTGTTCTTTCCATCATTCCACCAAAAAACGGAAGGGGAGATATATAACCTAAAATCTAACTGGGGGAGGGGGGGACAGCACAAAGTGAAGAACTGGAAAAGCAAATCAAAATAGGGGATATGTGGTGTTGTGAAAGAAAGGGGTAGTATTTCAGTGCTGAATTCCATCAAGAGTTGCATGAACACGCCAGCATCTTATTGCCCGAGAAGGATAATTCCTAAAGAATCTGAAAAACAATATAATTTTTATTGTTTAAATAAAGTGATAAGGCCAAGAGAGAAGAACTTTTGTTCATGACCAGTACAGTTACATTTTTTTGCAGCTGCCATTAACAAGGAGTTGTCTGAAAGCACATAACATTGTTTATATTATAAAAGCTAGACAAGTCTTAGGATAATCATTGGCTGGATGTACAGGGTCCTTGAATCTTGCTTACAAATTTCTCTTTGCAAAGATAAAGTAGCATATAATATATGATTTGGGTGCTGTGTGGTTTCCGGGCTGTATGGCCGTGTTCTAGCAGCATTCTCTCCTGACGTTTCGCCTGCATCTGTGGCTGGCATCTTCAGAGGATCATGTCGTGTGGATTCTCTCACGTAAAAGCGTACGTTCTAGGCGGTTATAGATGCGGTGAGCCTGTGGTGTTTTGAAAGTCCTTTTGGCTGCAAGAAATGATGGGATAGTACCTGTGTCTCTGCAGCGCAGAAGAAAGGTTAGAGAACACAGTAAGTGTGCTTTCCTGAGCCGTAGTTTTTCCAATTTCCGTGTGTCTTGGAACAATTTCTCCCCGTAGAGACGTTCAATGTATTGTCGAAGGCTTTCACGGCCGGAATCACTTGGGTGCTGTGTGGTTTCTGGGCTGTATGGCCGTGTTCTAGCAGCATTCTCTCCTGACGTTTCGCCTGCATCTGTGGCTGGCATCTTCAGAGGACCCAAGTGATTCTGGCGGTGAAAGCCTTCGACAATACATTAATATATGATTTATTATTTGTTTAGGCCATTTCTGTATGAAAATACATGCTCAAGGCACTTAATGAAAGATAAAAGTATACATCCTTCCTTCTACTAGTAGAAGAACCACTCAAATTGGAGGAAGACTTCCTTGGCTGAAGTTTTCAGACATTTCTGAGTGGAATGGTGGGGTACGTCCTATGATAAGCAAATAAATGCAAATGTGATATTGGCTATCAACTCATACATGTCCCTGCTGTCATGAGTTCTTGTTCAGCATCCCAGGATCAGGAATACTTGTGAGGCATCCAGGATTGTGGCTGTAGGTTAATTGTCCTGCTGACTGCTTCTTATACAATTGCTAACTCCTGTTTTGGTAACTCCTGGAGATTTTGAGGATAGTTCCTCAGGAAGGTGGGATCTCCACAGGGATGTGATATTGTAGAGTCTGCCCTCCCAAGATGCTATTTCTTCAGGAAACTAACTGTAGTCTGGCAATCAGGTGCAATTCCATGAAAAAACCAAGCTTCACCTGCCAGATAGTAAACCTACTTTTCCACCACTATTGCTGTTGCTGAAAAAAATGTCTCTTCAGCAGCAAAAGAGAAAGTGCTTTAGGCAGTTAGGAAGAAAAATTTAAGCAACTTCTTTCCTCCAGGTCCCAGAGACCCTTTCTTCCCATCTCTCATCCCAAATGGGGCATTTCTTTTGTTTGTTTTCTTAACAATATGGCTTTATCCATAATTTCTCAGCAATACATACAAAATACATTACCTCATAATATATTAATACACTCAGGTTGAAATCCCCACTCAACCGCAGAAGCTCTTGGGACAGTTACTCACTGTCTCAACCTTACCCACTTTATGAAGTTATTGTTGTGAGGGTCAAACAGAGGAGGGAGAAACAATGTTTGGTCCCTGTTGAGGAGAAAAAAATGAGTATAGATAACTATAATACATGCTTATTCTAGCAGCGCATATCAGAATGGAATCACTGAGGAAAACATCTTTTTCCAAGGACAGATTGCTACAGTCTGAGTGTAAGGAAATATCCCCAAATCAGAAGCAATAAGTAAAGATGCCAATATTTCCTGGGACAGCTAACAGCTGTTCTTTTGCTGTGCAAATGTCACAACCACATGTTCAGAAAGAGGCCAATATTAATAACCAATCCATCACAAATCCCAGATCATGTTCTGTATATAATTCGCCATCTACATTATTTTGGATTAGCTCATCTAAGTTTATTTAAGCTATTTTTGCAAAAAGACAAGGAATAGTATAGATCATACTATATAGATATTACTTTTAACCTCAGTTAGCTGAGCCTATTTCTAGAAAGGTAGAAGTAGTAATTAAGATGCATAGTTGTTTATCAGGGACGTAAACTTCACTGCCCCTCTGGGATTTCCCATTGGAGCAATCTCTCCCCCCACCCTCAGTCCAGACTGACAGGTACCATCAGGAAGCTGCCCAGGCTGTTAAATTTAGTCAGTCCTGTTTGTCTTTACAGCAAGTTAGCAAGCTCACTGGTGGAATTTATCTAGCAATCAGAAGGCCTCAGTGGTTGTGTTCCCTTGGCCTGTAACAACCCCCCCCCATTAGATAATAGATTAATAATGGATCAAAAGAATGATGGGTTGCCTTTGCAGATGGGATTATAATAATAGCAGCATTACTATGTCTTGGTGGGCCCTTCCTTAGACAAATAAACAGACCAATCTCTATTTTATCTTTAGCTTTGGGTGGGAGAGGAAAAACCGGCTCCTGAAAGATGACATGGTTATTATGCTTTCTAGGCCCTCCTTCAAATAAAGATGCATTTCCATTTGATATTTATCTCTATGTGTTTCTAGGGTTCAAAAATCTTTTGTGCAAATTCTGGAAGTTGTGTGTTAGTATTCATACAATGGGATCTGCTTTAGAGAAAAAGAAATGAAGGACATGGAAATATTTCTGACTTTAGTGGGATTGCCAGCTCCAGGTTGAGAAATATTTGGAAATGTTGAGGGTGGAGACTAAGGAGGGTGGGGTTTGGAGAGGAAAGGGACTGCAGTAGGATAAAATACCATAGAGTTCTATTTCCACAGAAGGCATTTTCTCCAGGTAAACTGATCTCTGTTGCATGGAGATCAGTTTTAATAACGGGAGATCTCCAGCCACCATTTAGAGGTTGGCAATGCTATTCTTTAGCCATTTTTATTTGTTTTTTTATCTATATGGGGAGGAGAATATAAGGCTGGTTCCCCAAGTGTAGAAATAAGCATAAGCATTTATTGTCATTGTGCACGCACAATGAAATTTACAGCAGCATTCCTCGATGCACACAATTTCAGACTCATACCCCCTCATCACTTTCCCCTTCCTCCACCCATCCCTACACAGCCCCAACACATCAACACGAAGCCGCGGAGTTTAGCATAGCCACAGCTCTAGAGTAGAAGCTGTCTCTAAGCCTCTTTGTCCTAGTTTTGATAGACCTGTATCGTCTGCCAGATGGTAACAGTTCAAAAAGAGTGTGTGCTGGATGAGATGGGTCTCTCAGAATATTTTGGGCCTTTTTTAGGCTTCGGGAATTATAGAGTTCTTCCAAGGAGGGGAGAGGGCAGCCGATAATCCTCTGTGCAGTAGTGATCACCCTTTGGAGCGCCTTCCTATCCGCCACTGTGCAACTGGAGAACCATACACAGATGCAATAGGTTAAGACACTCTCTATAGCACAGCGGTAAAAGGACACCAGGAGTTTTCCATTCAGTTGTTGTTTCCTTAAAAGTCTCAGATAGTACAGTCTTTGCTGGGCCTTCTTAACCACCGCGGCAGTCTGTACGCCCCAGGTCAAGTCCTCTTTAATCATAACGCCCAGAAATTTAAAACTAGCCACCCGCTCTACTTGATACTGTTGCCCTGGATTAGGGGTGTGGAAAATAAATTTGATGACCTAGAGGTTGGCAACCCTATCCTGTCTGCATTGTAATACATTCACATACTTCTTGAGAGGTTTCCTGTTTCCTTCAGTGGGATTTGAAACACTAAACAACTTGATATAGGTGGGTTGGTGGAGGCTGTATATTGAACTTGCAATGAGATGTTACACTTGCCCATAGCCTCATGCCAGACTGCCATCACAGGTATGCCATGGCATAAAATGTACACTTCACAAGCACAAAGACAACAGCAATTTTTAATCTAATGTAGAGATATTGTGCCAATTGGACCCACTGTGAATAAGAATGTGTACGACAGTGACGCTCTGTAGTTTGGGAGCCACATGTGGCTCTTGACATCCCACACACAGATCTTCCAAGCACTGTTCCCCACTGTGGCACCATTTCAGAATTGTAGGCAAGGCCCATGCCTGACAGATCTTGGTTTTGGTAGGTAATTTCCAGCTTGAAACAACAGAGGAAATGAGTAAACTGCAGTCCTTCCTGAATTGCCAGTGATAGAAATAAATATGGCTTCTTTGGCTGATGGTATTTGCAAATATGCTGCAGAGTGAGTACTCCTGGTGTATGTGCATGCCCAATTAATATGTTACACATATGCACAATAAGAGTGAGTCCATACTCAGTATACACACTTTGCCAAAAATAGAAACAAACTTTAGCAATGCAGAGGGGTACTTTATAGAAACTCTCTCCTTTGCTGCTTTTCCTTTGCTTTTTATGTGCAGTTCTTCTTGGCTACTAATCTGCCAACTATTTTGAATTTTCCTAGAAAGGATGTTTTTGTGCAGAGTATTGGTACTGAAAAAAGTGGCTGTGTTCTTTCCTTCTGCTACTCATTTCTTTAACAATACATTACCAGGGTGCTAATGAACTAGTGCGTTCAATGGGCAGAACAAAAAGAAGCTGTTTTTCCTCTCTAGAATCTTATAGCATTATATAAGCTTCCCCTTTAAGTCCACAGTGCAATTTGTTTGCTGTTCTCAATACATTCTTGACATCTTTAATAAACACCCAAGTTGCCTAACCACCTTCAGTTTGAGGGGAAAAAAGAGGATCCAAAATAGACTATTATGATAAAGTACATAGCCAATGACAGTCCGCTTATGGTGACTAAAATTAAAACTGAAAAACATTTTGGTAACTGTACTAAGAATTTACAAGATGGGTGTTATCAATTAGTGCACTGGTGAACGCCAAACTGAAAAATTGTTTATCTTTCACAAATGACAAATCATTGCTTGTGTGAGCAGTAATTGGATGCGATGTTGATGAAGACAAAGTGTAGAAGTGCCAGTTTGACTATTCATTTTTAGCATGCACCTATACAATTACATTCTTGAGCTTCCATGAGGATTGTACCTTCTCAGTGATCTTATTTATTAAATGTTTATTAAATTACCATGCAGTCCAAAAGTAACTTACTACAATCTAAGCACGTTCATTAGACTGGGGTAAGTCTGCATAGGATTGTACTATAAGAGAACAATCCTGAGTATAGTTGTTGTGGGTTTTCCGGGCTGTGTGGCTGTGGTCTGGTAGATCTTGTTCCTAACATTTTGCCTGCATCTGTGGCTGGCATCTTCAGAGGTGTACCGCAGAGGGAAGTCTGTTACACACTGTCTGGACACAGTATGTAACATATTTCCCTCTGTGATACATACATCTCTAAAGATGCCAGCCAGGCAGCCACAGATGAAGGTGAAACATTAGGAACAAGATCTACCAGACCACAGCCACACAGCCTGGAAAACCCACAACAACCAGTTGAATCCGGCTGTGAAAGCCTTCGACAATCCTGAGTATGTCTGCTCAGTATCCTGTCAGGTCTTATTGAGTGGGGCTTACTGGCCACTCTCATTTTGTTGCCATGCAATATATTGCATTGTTTTTCCTGGCTTCTCTGTTTGGCAGCAATCTTAGAACCTCCTACACTAGAACAACTGACTCTGTGAAACCTGCAGATATGGGGGGGGGCGGGATCTCATTACAGGAAGCCTTCTCAACAGACTTG
>NC_059428.1:94806498-94827857 GCF_021028975.2 Sphaerodactylus townsendi
AAGTTGCAAGTCTGTTGAGAAGGCTTCCTGTAATGAGATCCCCCCCCCCCCCCATATCTGCAGGTTTCACAGAGTCAGTTGTTCTAGTGTAGGAGGTTCTAAGATTGCTGCCAAACAGAGAAGCCAGGAAAAACAATGCAATATATTGCATGGCAACAAAATGAGAGTGGCCAGTAAGCCCCACTCAATAAGACCTGACAGGATACTGAGCAGACATACTCAGGATTGTCGAAGGCTTTCACAGCCGGATTCAACTGGTTGTTGTGGGTTTTCCAGGCTGTGTGGCTGTGGTCTGGTAGATCTTGTTCCTAATGTTTCACCTTCATCTGTGGCTGCCTGGCTGGCATCTTTAGAGATGTATGTATCACAGAGGGAAATATGTTACATACTGTGTCCAGACAGTGTGTAACAGACTTCCCTCTGTGATACACCTCTGAAGATGCCAGCCACAGATGCAGGCAAAATGTTAGGAACAAGATCTACCAGACCACAGCCACACAGCCCGGAAAACCCACAACAACTATACTCAGGATTGTTCTCTTATAGTACAATCCTATGCAGACTTACCCCAGTCTAATGAACGTGCTTAGATTGTAGTAAGTTACTTTTGGACTGCATGGTAATTTAATAAACATTTAATAAATAAGATCACTGAGAAGGTACAATCCTCATGGAAGCTCAAGAATGTAATTGTATAGGTGCATGCTAAAAATGAATAGTCAAACTGGCACTTCTACACTTTGTCTTCATCAACATCGCATCCAATTACTGCTCACACAAGCAATGATTTGTCATTTGTGAAAGATAAACAATTTTTCAGTTTGGCGTTCACCAGTGCACTAATTGATAACACCCATCTTGTAAATTCTTAGTACAGTTACCAAAATGTTTTTCAGTTTTAATTTTAGTCACCATAAGCGGACTGTCATTGGCTATGTACTTTATCATAATAGTCTATTTTGGATCCTCTTTTTTCCCCTCAAACTGAAGGTGGTTAGGCAACTTGGGTGTTTATTAAAGATGTCAAGAATGTATTGAGAACAGCAAACAAATTGCACTGTGGACTTAAAGGGGAAGCTTATATAATGCTATAAGATTCTAGAGAGGAAAAACAGCTTCTTTTTGTTCTGCCCATTGAACGCACTAGTTCATTAGCACCCTGGTAATGTATTGTTAAAGAAATGAGTAGCAGAAGGAAAGAACACAGCCACTTTTTTCAGTACCAATACTCTGCACAAAAACATCCTTTCTAGGAAAATTCAAAATAGTTGGCAGATTAGTAGCCAAGAAGAACTGCACATAAAAAGCAAAGGAAAAGCAGCAAAGGAGAGAGTTTCTATAAAGTACCCCTCTGCATTGCTAAAGTTTGTTTCTATTTTTGGCAAAGTGTGTATACTGAGTATGGACTCACTCTTATTGTGCATATGTGTAACATATTAATTGGGCATGCACATACACCAGGAGTACTCACTCTGCAGCATATTTGCAAATACCATCAGCCAAAGAAGCCATATTTATTTCTATCACTGGCAATTCAGGAAGGACTGCAGTTTACTCATTTCCTCTGTTGTTTCAAGCTGGAAATTACCTACCAAAACCAAGATCTGTCAGGCATGGGCCTTGCCTACAATTCTGAAATGGTGCCACAGTGGGGAACAGTGCTTGGAAGATCTGTGTGTGGGATGTCAAGAGCCACATGTGGCTCCCAAACTACAGAGCGTCACTGTCGTACACATTCTTATTCACAGTGGGTCCAATTGGCACAATATCTCTACATTAGATTAAAAATTGCTGTTGTCTTTGTGCTTGTGAAGTGTACATTTTATGCCATGGCATACCTGTGATGGCAGTCTGGCATGAGGCTATGGGCAAGTGTAACATCTCATTGCAAGTTCAATATACAGCCTCCACCAACCCACCTATATCAAGTTGTTTAGTGTTTCAAATCCCACTGAAGGAAACAGGAAACCTCTCAAGAAGTATGTGAATGTATTACAATGCAGACAGGATAGGGTTGCCAACCTCTAGGTCATCAAATTTATTTTCCACACCCCTAATCCAGGGCAACAGTATCAAGTAGAGCGGGTGGCTAGTTTTAAATTTCTGGGCGTTATGATTAAAGAGGACTTGACCTGGGGCGTACAGACTGCCGCGGTGGTTAAGAAGGCCCAGCAAAGACTGTACTATCTGAGACTTTTAAGGAAACAACAACTGAATGGAAAACTCCTGGTGTCCTTTTACCGCTGTGCTATAGAGAGTGTCTTAACCTATTGCATCTGTGTATGGTTCTCCAGTTGCACAGTGGTGGATAGGAAGGCGCTCCAAAGGGTGATCACTACTGCACAGAGGATTATCGGCTGCCCTCTCCCCTCCTTGGAAGAACTCTATAATTCCCGAAGCCTAAAAAAGGCCCAAAATATTCTGAGAGACCCATCTCATCCAGCACACACTCTTTTTGAACTGTTACCATCTGGCAGACGATACAGGTCTATCAAAACTAGGACAAAGAGGCTTAGAGACAGCTTCTACTCTAGAGCTGTGGCTATGCTAAACTCCGCGGCTTCGTGTTGATGTGTTGGGGCTGTGTAGGGATGGGTGGAGGAAGGGGAGAGTGATGAGGGGGTATGAGTCTGAAATTGTGTGCATCGAGGAATGCTGCTGTAAATTTCATTGTGCGTGCACAATGACAATAAATGCTTATGCTTATTTCTACACTTGGGGAACCAGCCTTATATTCTCCTCCCCATATAGATAAAAAAACAAATAAAAATGGCTAAAGAATAGCATTGCCAACCTCTAAATGGTGGCTGGAGATCTCCCGTTATTAAAACTGATCTCCATGCAACAGAGATCAGTTTACCTGGAGAAAATGCCTTCTGTGGAAATAGAACTCTATGGTATTTTATCCTACTGCAGTCCCTTTCCTCTCCAAACCCCACCCTCCTTAGTCTCCACCCTCAACATTTCCAAATATTTCTCAACCTGGAGCTGGCAATCCCACTAAAGTCAGAAATATTTCCATGTCCTTCATTTCTTTTTCTCTAAAGCAGATCCCATTGTATGAATACTAACACACAACTTCCAGAATTTGCACAAAAGATTTTTGAACCCTAGAAACACATAGAGATAAATATCAAATGGAAATGCATCTTTATTTGAAGGAGGGCCTAGAAAGCATAATAACCATGTCATCTTTCAGGAGCCGGTTTTTCCTCTCCCACCCAAAGCTAAAGATAAAATAGAGATTGGTCTGTTTATTTGTCTAAGGAAGGGCCCACCAAGACATAGTAATGCTGCTATTATTATAATCCCATCTGCAAAGGCAACCCATCATTCTTTTGATCCATTATTAATCTATTATCTAATGGGGGGGGTTGTTACAGGCCAAGGGAACACAACCACTGAGGCCTTCTGATTGCTAGATAAATTCCACCAGTGAGCTTGCTAACTTGCTGTAAAGACAAACAGGACTGACTAAATTTAACAGCCTGGGCAGCTTCCTGATGGTACCTGTCAGTCTGGACTGAGGGTGGGGGGAGAGATTGCTCCAATGGGAAATCCCAGAGGGGCAGTGAAGTTTACGTCCCTGATAAACAACTATGCATCTTAATTACTACTTCTACCTTTCTAGAAATAGGCTCAGCTAACTGAGGTTAAAAGTAATATCTATATAGTATGATCTATACTATTCCTTGGTCTTTTTGCAAAAAATAGCTTAAATAAACTTAGATGAGCTTTTCAATCCAAAAATAATGTAGATGCATGCACTATATACAGAAATATGATCTGGGATTTGTGATGGATTGGTTATTACTATTGGCCTCTTTCTGAACATGTGGAAAGTTCAGACATTTGCACAGCAAAAGAACAGCTGTTAGCTGTCCCAGGGCCATTGGCATCTTTACTTATTGCTTCTGATTTGGGGATATTTCCTTACACCTTCAGACTGTGGCAATCTGTCCCTTGGAAAAAGATGTTTCTCCTCAGTAGATTCCATTCTGATAAAGCGCTGCTAGAATAAGCATGTATTATAGTTATTCATACTCATTTTTTTTCCCTTAACAGGGACCAAAACATTGTTTCTCCCTCCTCTGTTTGACCCTCACAACAATAACTTCATATAGCAGGTAAGGTTGAGACACAGTATAACTGTCCTGAAGAGCTTCTGCGGTTGAGTGGGGATTTCAACCTGAGTGTATTAATATATTATGAGGTAATGCATTTTGTATGTATTGGCTGAGAAATTATGGATAAAATATATTGTTAAGAAAATAAACAAAAAAGAAATGCCCCATTTAATGAGAGATGGGAAGAAAGGGTCTCTGGGACCTGGAGGAAAGAAGTTATTAAATTTTTCTTCCTAACTGCCTAAAGCACTTTCTCTTTTGCCGCTGAAGAGTATTTTCATTTTTTTCAGCAACAAGGCCATAGTGGTGGAAAAGCAGGTTCTACTATCTGGCAGGTGAAGCTTGGTTTTTTTCATGGAATTGCACCTGATTGCCAGACTACAGTTAGTTTCCTGAAGAAATAGCATCTTTGGGAGGGCAGACTCTACAATATCACATCCCTGTGGAGATCCCACCTTCCTGAGGAACTATCCTCAAAATCTCCCAGGAGCAATAAAACAGGAGCTAGTAACTGTATGTAAGAAGCAGTCTGCAGGATGTACTAACCTTACAGCCACAATCCTGGGATGCCTCACAAGTATTCCTTGATCCTGGGATGCTGAACAAGAACTCCGCTTACAGCAGGGACATGTATGAGTTGATAGCCAATATCACATTTGCATTTATTTGCTTATCATAGATCGTGACTTCACCATTCCACTTCAGAAATGTCTGAAAACTTCAGCCATGGAAGTCTCCACTCCAATTTGAGTGGTTCTTCTACTAGCAGAAGGAAGGATGTATACTTTTAATCTTTCATTAAGTGCCTTGGAGCATGTATTTTCATACAGAAATGGCCTCAACAAATACTTAAATCATATATTAATGTATTGTCGAAGGCTATTTCACCGCCAGAATCACTTGGGTCCTTCTGAAGATGCTGCTTTCACAGATGGTAGCTAAACGCCAGGAGAGAATGCTACTAGAACACGGCCATATTGTTCCAGAAACCACACAGCACCCAAGTGATCTCCGGCCGCGGAAAGCCTTCGACAATACATTGAACGCCTCTATCAGGGAGAAATTGTTCCAAGACACAAAATGGAAATTGGAAAAACTACGGTTCAGGAAAGCATACTTACTGTGTCTTCTAATCTTTCTTCATGCGCTGCAGAGACACAGGTATTGTCCTATCATTTCTTGCAGCCAAAAAGGACTTTCAAAACACCACAGCGGCTCACCGTGATCTATAACCGCCTAGAACGCACGCTTTTCATTTGAGAGAATCTACACGACATATTGATCCTCTGAAGATGCCAGCCACATGATGCAGGCTAAACGCCAGGAGAGAGAATGCTGCTAGAACATCGCCATACAGCCCGGAAACCACACAGCACCCAAATCATATATTATATGCTACTTTATCTTTGTAAAGAGAAATTTGTAAGCAAGATTCAAGGACTTGTACATCCAGCCAATGATTATCCTAAGACTTGTCTAGCTTTTATAATATATAAACAATGTTATGTGCTTTCTTGTGACAACTCCTTGTTAATGGCAGCTGCAAAAAAATGTAACTGTACTGGTCATGAACAAAAGTTCTTCTCTCTTGGCCTTATCATTTCACTTTATTTTAACAATAAAATTGGTATTGTTTTTCAGATTCTTTAGGAATTATCCTTCTCGGGTAAGTAAATAAGATGCCAATATGGCGTGTTCATGCAACTCTTGGATGGAATTCAAGCAGCACTGGAAATACTTCACCCCTTTCTTTCACAACACCACATATCCCCTATTTTGATTTGCTTTTTCCAGTTCTTCACTCTTGTGCTGTCCCCCCCTCCCCCAGTTAGATTTTAGGTTATATATCTCCCCTTCCGCTTTTTTTTTGGTGGAATGATGGAAAGAACAACCCCTATCTCTAAAGTAAGATTTTCCCCTCATTCCATTTTGGATGGATGCTGCTGGATCAGCAGTGACTGCAAATGGTTTTCTAGTTTCCAAGACAAAGCACTACATCATTTTAAAATGTACAGATGAAGAACACATAACTTGTTAATGGATAAGAGCATTATTTATGCAAGCAAGCCTTGATTTTCTGTTTTGAAGCATAAGCTCCTTTTATGTAATTCTTAAAAAAGCAATTTACAATGGTGGGAGGGGAAGTTTTGAAGTTTTTGAATGATGACATTTTATATCAAGCCTTCATTGCCTATTATCTAGGAAAATAAGTATTGTGCTATTCAATGTTGGTCACTGGGTTAACTTATATAAGTGGGTACATGCTGAAGTGGGTTCCACTGCAAAGATCAGCTGATGAAATCTCAAATGCATTTTCTAATTACTGGAGCATATTTTTTGCTTTTTGATACAAAAGTTATTTTTTTGCCTTTGAGCCCTGCATGACTGCAATGAAGAATGAATGGTGATATAAAGTGAATATATGGTCACAATTTTGTTGAGAGAGATAAGACAGATAGGATACAGAGTCTGAGAGCACTGTTGCAGGCAGCATGAAGTTATTTATCTTTTTGACTTAATATACCTACCAACTCTCAAGGGCTCTGAGTATTGACTCTCAGCTTTTCAGCTCTTCTGAATGGTTCTCCTGATTCTGGCAGCAATGCTGGATAGGAAGGCATGTTGTCTGGTTGATATTAATTCTATCAATTTTATATGGGATTAAGATGGACTTTCATGTCCAGAGGAGAGAACCTAAAATGGTAAAAAGGTCTGGATTCTATGTTCTATGAGAAGCTGCTTAGGAGCTGTGTGGGGTATGTTTATAGTCTTGAAAAGAGATGGTTAAGAGGTGACACACAATCACTCATATTTAAATATTTGAAGGATGTGGATGTTGAAGATGGAGCAAGTTTCTTTTTTTTTTTTCTGCTGCTCCAGAGAATAGGACAAAGAGCAATGGATTAAAGGTATAGGAAAAAGAAGATTCCCTCCCAAACGTTAGGAAGAACTTCCTGATGGTAAGACTGTTCGGACAGTGGAATACACTGCCTCAGAGGTGATGGAGCCTCCTTCTTTGCAGGTTTTGAAACAAAGGCTGGCTGGCCATCTGTCAGGAGTGCTTTTGATTGTGTATTCCCATGAAGGCAGGGAGTTGGACTCTTTGGATGGCCCTCAAAGCGTCCCTTTCCAACTCTAATTCTATTATTCTCAAGCTTCCATTCACTACATCAAGTTAACAGGGCTGTTCCCCAGTGGGATCTCGGTGCCCTAGGAGAAATGTGGACTTTACTCACCACACACACAATGGTAATCTGCCTGCTAGCTTTCCTCTCTCTCCAGCACCAAAGGGAAGCCACAGCTGCTAGAAGTCTCTTAGAGCCTTCTCCTCTTGGACCATGGAAAAAAAAAGCCGCCGTGCTCTCTTGACCATGGGAAGCCGCACTCCCACCCCCAGAAAGAAGGTGGTGCAGAGGGACTCCACTCCCTACTCCTTTTTATCTCCCCACTGGAGGGATGGAGGAAAGTGTAACACTAGGTATTCACTGGGCCCATGCCCACTCGGGGCCAAAGTCACCATGCAAGACTGCCCCTTACTATGACAGATTCTGATGCCATTGGCAGATGGGGCAGATGGCACCCCTCCAGTTCTGGAGTTTTAAGTGACTGCCTAGGTGACTTAAAAAGTGGGCTGGCCCTACAAAGGTTAAGAGATTTGGGGTGTTCTTAGAAGCCCTGGTCTTGTCAGTGAATGAAAGGGTAGGTACTATTGCTAAGAACATTTTCTTTCAATTTTGTCTAGCTCATAAGCTTGACCCTTATGTAGGCTCGCTCTACATAGCCATGCCAATAAATGCTACAGTAACTTCTAGGTTTTAGAGAGCCAATATTGACAGCAGTGGTTAAGGTATTGGGACTGGCATCTGAAAAAATCTAGGTTTGAATCCTGGACTCTGTCATGGAAGCTTGCTGGTTGACCTTTGGCTAGTCTACACATTCTGAGCTTTTTTCCCATTGTTATTTTTTTCAGCTCTTAACACACACATACATTCTCCTATTGTTCTTCTCTTTCTCCTCTTCTTTTATCTCTCCTTAGGCTTTTCTATCTCTTCTTCTTACCTCTGCCTGCCCAAGTCTTTTCCCATTTTCTCTCCTTCCACTCTTGTCCTTCTCCTCTTCCAGCACTATGCATGTGACAAATGCATTTATGTCTTCTCCCTTTCTTCATCCAAAAGGACTCCCTCTAAGGTGGCAGGAATGTCAGCTAAATATTTCATCACGAAAGCAGTTTAAAACTCTCTCCATGTGAATGTATGTATATATGAACAATTCAATAAAAACATATGAACACACAAACACACAATAGCAGTTACTGGAGCTACATCAAATAAAACAAAAAAGTCATCATCTGCTGACAGACGACAACAATAAGAGACAGATGAATCTGTGTGATGAGGGAGTTTCAAAGTTCTGGTGCCATGAAAAACCTCTTGCTTGGGTTACCACCCATCTCATGAGACATGGCAGGAGAATGCAGATCAGAGCCCCTGAAGATAGTGGATGAATGGGTAGGTTCATATGAAACAAGGCAGTCAATCCCTTTTTGAATATCAATGCCAACACCATGAATTGGGTGTGGAAGCAAATTCTGGTTAGAGTAGTAGGAGATAGACTGGAGGTATACAGTCCCTAAGCACCATCCATTAATACTGCTTTCTGGCTGCAGCATTACACACCAGCTGAAGCTTCCAGACTAATATCTTCAAGGGAAGCCCTGGCAGCACACACTCAGCAATTCTAATCTAAAGGTTACCAGGCCATTACACCATCATACAGGACATTTCTTGCTCAGGAAGCGCCCGCGGCAGCTGTCCCTACTTCAGCCAAAATCTGGTAAAAGATACCCTAGGCCACTGATGCCATCTGTTTACCCACCAGAAGTAGAATCCTCATAGTGAGGGCATTTGAAAAAAAAGTTTATTTTATATTTCAGCATCTTTTCCTAATGAATTGAACTCTTTTTAAACAATTGAATAATGAGACGATAAATGTAAACTCATGATATTTATTTATTTATTTACATCATTCACACCCTGCCTGTTTCTGCAAAGCACACTCAAAGTGGCTTACAGCCTTCTCCTGTCTTCCATTTTATCCTCACAACAAATCTGTGAAATAGGTTAGGCTGAGAGAGTGCGACCCAGCAAGCTTCCATAGCAGAGTGGGGATTCCTAGCTGAAACTTCCTAGATCCTAGTCTGACATTCTAACCACTAAACCACATTGGCCTCTAATTTGTGCCCTTAATTAAATCATTCTGTAGCTGCTACTTGAATAGTTTAGTTTCTATTTTAAGAATGCTTCTAATGGAAAGTTCTTTCTAGGAAGTGGATAGGATGCAATAACCAAAATGTTTTCTATTGTATAATTCATTGTACCATGAAAAAAAGATAGGAAGGCTTCTGGGAAATTCCTGCTCGACCTCTAGCATGTCCCAGGAGTCACCACCACATTTTTTCAAGATCAAGGCAACAAGCAGGGCAACAATTGCTGATAATCTGTACAGTCTCCCCTCCTGGCATAGTTATCCCTTATCTGCTTTTCTGCATTGTTCTGGCAAGAGACAACCAGACTGATGGCCAGCTTTCATGGCAGTGTTACAGAGATAGCATGGTTTGTTAGTGTTTCTTCACCCTTGCAACATCTGATCACATTCTGGAATAGTATAGATCACAGAGCTGCAAATGAATAATGAGTCATTCTCTAAGCATAGTCCTCATTTTCAAGAAATATGTAACGTTATATTCCTTGTAAGAAATATGTAATCCTATATTCCCGTATAATGAATATATAATTATATGAAATATTTAAGTGTCCAAATGCTTAATGCTGCAACAAAACTATTTTACTACATTAAAATATTTATCATTTTGTGTTTTGCTACATCATCAGAGTTTCCGAGGATAATGTATTCTTTCTCCCCAAAATAACGTCTATATATACTGAAGTATCAAATACAGCAAATTATCTAAACTTCTGGAAAGTATTTACGAATATATGACATCCTCCAGAGACTTTTAAAATCATAAAAAACCAACAGCATAAAAAAAACAAGTTATACAAATTTTCAACAGAAGTACACTTGAGAAAACCATCAGTACTTCTGCTATGCACATATATGAACGCTTTGTTTAAAAAACAGTTCCTTCAATGCTATCACAACTCTTTACTACAGGCAACAGCATAACTATTTAAAAAATCCAGCAACAACATAAAAAACTGACTAAAACATGTCACATATTTAAAACCTTTCCTTCTCAGGCCTTTCTTTTTCTATGGTCTGTACACACACAGTATGTGTGACTACAGGAACAAAGTGCATAAAAATTAAGTGACTGGTCCCTCTTAGTGAGTACATTGGTCCCATCTCCCTGGACATTTGCACCCAAAATGGGCACACAGTTGCTATATGCATACAATCTTTGTACACAGGCTCTTGTTCCTATAATGCAGTGATGGCTAACCTTTTGGAGACTGGAGTGCCCAAATTAAACCTTAAAACCCACTTTATTTATTCCCCAAAATGCCAATGCAGCAATTTAACCTGAATAACCCCCCCCTCAAGCAGGGGCCAGCCTGCTGTAGCCTCCAGCAAGTCCCACATGTGCCACTCTGTGTCTCTCTAGCATCTCTGCTGCCCTCAAGCACGTATTTTCAACCTCCTCTGGAGTAGCAGCCACCTGGAGCATTGCAGGCTCCAGGCCCGCCAGCTCAAAGTCCTCCCTGCTCACTGAGGTGCATACACATCAAGCCCAGTGGCCCAGGCCAGCCTCCAGGATGTGTGTGTGTGTGTGGGAGATCCCCCACATGATCTAATCCTCCCAGCACAGCGTGCGCTCCACAAGTGGCTCCTGAGTGCCACCTCCTTGGCACTCCGTGGCTATAGGTTCGCCACCACTGCTATAATGCATAAGCAGAGGTAGGGCTAATGCATTGGACCATGAGCAGTGGACATACTCCCCTACCCCTACATCACAGCATACTCCCCTACCCTGTCTACATACACTGGCCCCAGCATGGCATGAGTAGGGCATATTCCCTCACTGTTCCTCTCCACTCTTAAATGACCTTCCATGTGCTACAGTGAAATATCCCACAAAACTGTCCCCTCTGCTTAACTTCTACCATATCTATTTTACAGTGATTGCAGAGCAAGTGGACTATTATAGGGTAATTCCTTTTAAAAAAAAAATCAATGGAAGAGAACACCTAATTTGAAAAAGTGAAAAGCCTCACGCAGAAGCTGATTGAGGAGGCAAAGAACCTTTTCTAAAAAATACAGCTACCTTGAGGTAATTCTAATTGCTGCTGCAGCTGCTATTGTAATCATACCAGTGACAGGCTGGGGTAAAGGGGCAAAAATCATAAGGTAAGGAAGGGTACCTGTCAGGATAGAATGGCTGCCTGAATATGTGTGGAATAATGCACATACTTTATTTTGCCATGTGATCCCCATCTTCCTCCAAACCTTCAGTCATAAAAATGCGAAGTACACTCAGCAGAAGGCAAATAGCTTATGATGTTATTATGTAAGCTTGGGATGTCTTACAATTTACATATATGTATACACCTCAATAAAACATACTACTAGATCCAAGCAGCAGTGAACTATCAGTCCACAATATTTAACAAATAACAACCAAGGGGCCTTGATAACTGGATGATAAAGTTGGAGATCAGAGATCTCCCTCAGCTCCGTGCTAGTCTTTTCTTCTTTTGATTCACTGCATCTGTCTGTGTAGTCATTCCCTCTGTGGGGTAGGTCGAGGGAACTGCTTTCTGTAAGCTTTCTTTGCTGTTAGTTGATGAATAATAAAATAATGGTGGTGGAGTGGACACAATGGCATAAATATGTGAGGTCAAGGACTTCTGCTCACAAAAGAGCAACTTTTGATGCTCACCCCTCCCTTCTGGAGCAGCCTGAAATGGCCCCCAAAATCTGCCCGTAGGCATTCCCTCTCCTGATCATATAGGTACATTGACTTCAAATTAATCTGGACCTTGTTTTACTCAGCTAACTGGTGCACCACATTAAACCTAGACTGAATTTAAAGCAAAATGCACTCCTTTAGATGTCTACAGTGCCTTCAGTCTGTATAACATCAGCTTGACCCCTGTCGAAACTAACGAATGTAAAATCTCCTATGTGCCTTCTTTTCAACATTAAGATTCTCATCTACTGAAGCTATCCTTGCTGGAGATAGAGTGCAGACATAGCCCACTTGCATTTCCCTAATGCCGACATAATTGATTCAACTAATATCAGTATACTTCTACTAAGAAGGAAAATTAGAGCATTCTATCAATACTGTATAGGCCAGGGTCACATATAGCTCATATATGTAAGTGTATGCTTCAAAAGACTCTGTGTGGGCTGGACAGATATTCTAAAGCAAATTGAAAAATTGAAACTATCAACTGAGCTGACTCCCAATTGATCATAAACTCAAAGTGAAAAAATTAAGTTGCATCCAATTCTTTAGTGACCACTTTAGAATTTTCAAATATATGAGGGGGCAGGAATTTCCAAAAGCACAACTTAATGCATGGTGATCAGAAGACATATGGGAGCAAATGTCCCCAGGCAGCACCTATTTAGTCATGTGGGAGTGAAAAAACACCCCACACCCCTTCTCCTTCCCCCCACGCAAGCCAGTAAGGGGAGGGCAGGAGGCCTGTGGTCAGTAAGTAAGCAGCTTGATGGTGACCAGCCCTTTGGCAGTGTAGTTCAGGTGTGAGCCACAAGAGCTCAGGTGACCTAGCCTCCATGTCAGGCCCAAGGATGGTCCCTTACATCCTGACAGGGAGGGCAGCAGGCTCCTGTGGATGTGGCTCCTTCCAGCAGCAAGTGGCCCTTGGCAGGCAGCTCAGGCGTGAGCCAGCAACCTGAGGACAGCCCCCATGCCTGACAGGGAGGCCGTGAGTGGGGCTAGGCAGTGGTGGCAGAAAACTCAGTTCTTGCCCTCGGGTCCATGGGGGGGGGGGGCTCAGTTCTTGCCCCAGGCTCCATTTTCTGTGAATATGCCATTGATTGTAATAAATTGGTATGTTATTGGGAAAGTTGAAGTAAGACTGCACTAGGTGCTGTATTGATAAATAATAAGGTAATAAGAGCATCATACAGATGATGTTCCTGGCTTGGGGGAGGGGGTCAGCTCTTGATCCCATAATCATACAGCATTTAGTTCTATAATTACTTTTGCACAAGACACATCTAAGAATTATTGTTAGAACTTGTAAGGCCAGAATTAAATGCACTTAGAACTTCCCCATCTTAATTACCAGGTGATATCTGAATAACTCAAGAACATTATGAAAAAAACTCAGGGAAGCAATTTCAGTAGAGGCAAGAACCACATATTGCTAAGGACATTTTCTAAAAGACAGACCATAAAGGAAAAAATACCCAACTTTCATTAACTATGACACATGGAGGCCCTATGATACAAAATCCTGTTGAGTATGTAGAATTCCTATAAGTCCTATATAATATCTTACTTTTCAAGTTTGTATTTACAACTTTACAACAATTTTGAAAGGTAAGTATTGGAAATCAGTTACACATGACACAGTGCAAAGCAACAAAAGCCTGTAATGAGTCAACAATTATCACCTGCCTACAGGAAAAATACATCTTGTGGTAATTTGAATTTATATTTCCAGCATATCTTCAAAATTTTAATCCTCTATGTTTAAAGGTAGAGCTGGGATTTTAAACATACCAATGATCCAAAATGCCAGTTCCTAAAAAACTAGCTTTATTTTTAAAAACTATTAAGCACATCTAGATTTAAATAAATTATTTCATGACGTTTATGCTAGACTTTTTTTAAAGTGATATTTTACTGGCTTTAAATGGATTTGAGTTTTTTTGTTATATCAAGTATGAATAAATAATAAATGTGACCTTGTACAACTATGCTGGATTAAAAAATATTCTGTGCCTCTAAGCATTTTTTTAATTGAACTGTATTTTTTTTTTACTTTCTAGACCTTCTTGAAGTTTCATAATATGAATATTTGGTCTGATTTAAGCAGGAAAGGACAAAAGAAGTGGAAATACTCTTTCCATTTTAAAAACAGCTTAATCTGGTAAAGGAAAAATGTGTGTAGCCACAGTATGACACCTATTCCAGATGCCTCAGTGTCTCCATGGCATAATTACATACTAAAATAAGTGCTGGACTCTTGCTTGTCATTTTAAATTATTTGGTTTCTATACATAGGAAACCACTGGTGTTATACATTTTAGTGAAGTTTCTAGTAAATATCATTACTTATAGATAAGCTATAATACCCTTTTCTTTTATGAGAAGTTTTCAAAGCAGTTCCTAATGTTACATCACACTCAAGTAAATGAAAGATGTAGAGGCCCCACTTTGCAGAAATCCATTATGTTTCCAAAAAAAAGAGGGAGGCTGCAATTGGCACCCCTTTATCTACTCCTCTGCAGAAGGAACAACTGTTGTCATTCAATCTTATGTGGGAGATGTAAAGCACTGCACTTTGAGGGCACCACCGCACATGGTAAATAATAATATTAAATGGTAATGGGAATCCTGTGGTGTGGAATACAGTCACCTTGCCTGGATAAGGTTAGTTACATACCTCTGGAGGTACTACACTTCTCCACTCCAGTCACCTAAGGAGTTGCAAAGCCAATTCCTCATATAGTCTAATCCCACTTAAGTGTTTGAACATATCAAGCAACCCATTACTGAATCAGTAGACCACAGTCAGCAGCATTGTCCACTCAGTGGCAGTGTCTCTGTGGGGTCCTGAAAAGATCTTTCACTTCACCCACTTTTTTTATTTTATCCCAAGCCAAACCCTATGAGTCTACACAGGATGCTACAACTTTTCCCCTGGGATATACAGCAGCTGTTGAGTTCAGGTTTTTCCATAAATTTTACTGGACTAGCCATGATTACTGAAATATATCATAGATTGTGCTCTGTTTCTTTGATTCTCACACACAAGAAGCTGCTGCCTTTATACTGAATCAGACTTTTTTGATCCAGCAAGAACAGCACTGTCTGCTCAGACAGGCAAAGTTCTTCAGGGTCTTAGACAGTGATCTTTCACATTGCCTGCTACCTGATTCCTTTAAAATGGAGGTGCTGGGGATTGAACCTGGAGTCTTCTGCTTACCCTTCCCCAGCCCCTCTCAGATCCAGTCCTCTTTCACCCAAGATGAGCAACTTGGGGGTGCAAAGTAAAGGCCCATTTCCAGCTATCACCCTTACAAGCATCTTATTCATTTTATTTTTATTCATCAAAATATTTATACCCCACTTTTTGTGGCTCAAGTCATCTTACAAAACACAAATTTAAAACAAACAGAATAAAATAATCCCATAACATCACCAGTAATCCCCTTCCCCTAATTCCATCTAATAAAACAGCCATTAATCTTATCTTTATATGTAATGACATCTATAATGACAATTGCAATGTTAGCTACTGAAATTAGCAGGCTAATGAAATGCTAGCTATTATTTCTTTTGTGACATTACCATAAACCAGAGCTCTGTGGTAGCCTGCCACTACTTCTGGCACCTGCTGAGCTTTTAAGATAGTGGGTGGGATCACTGACAGCAGGACTTAAAATGGAAATATTTTCCACAGGTACAACAGCAGCCACAACAACTGGACAATCAAGAGGACTGGTAAGCATCTGGACTTTCCTTACTCAATGTGGGATTCCATTTCCCATTCTGGCCAGACTGACTATTGCTATGAGCTACTTTTGCAATGCAGAGCAGGAACTTTGTTCCTGTCTGTTATAAGGGGCAGGACAGGGAAGGGGGTGGGGGAGAGAAGTGAACAAGAGTAGAAGCTCACCCACTCCTTCACAGGACCTGTTCTAGTCTACCTTAACAAATCCAAATGGCAATCACAATCACATATATAGCTTTTGACTCTGTTGTGTTTGACTCTTTATTTAAATATCCTATTCATCGTAGACATGGCAATCTTAAAAAAATCAGCAACCCTCCACATTTCTAAAGAACCACTGACAAATGCAACAAACACTAAAGGTGCAAACTGTAAAAAATACTCATTTTCAGTATGGGGAGTTTTAAAACAGACTACTCAAAAATCAGCAAACTTCAATGCCAGGATTATTTCTTTAAATTAATCTTAGGGCTGAACAAGATGTGAGTTATCTTTTTTCCCATTCCCATCTACTGAATCTAGATACAAGGTAGAATTTTTTTTTCAAGTTCAATTCTCAATAATAAATGGCAAATCAATCTGTTTTACCTGCATAAAACAATACTGTGTGTGTTTAAAGTGCCATTACAGCTGACTTCAGGCAAACTCCAGTAGGGGATTCCAAGAAAGAAACAGAGGTGCTCTGCCATTGCCTTCCTCTGACTAAAACCCCTGGGATTCCTTTGGTGGTCTCCCCATTCACACACCAATCAGGGCCAACCATGCTAAGCTTCTGAGATCTGATGGGATCAGGCTTAGCCTGGGTCAACCAGGTCAGGGCACAACACCGTGACCCCAACTACATACTTGCTGCATTCCTGTCTGCTTTAAAAAACTTCACTCTTAGGTGAATTTTAAACAGTGGAGCATCCAATATGTTTCCTGGTACACAGAACCTCAAGTAAGAGCCTAAACACAACTAGTAACACCTAGTTGTTATTATATTCACTACTAGCAAGAAAGTTTCCTAAGTAAGAGATTTCTTTATCGAGTATGGTCTTAAAAAAGCAAGAGATAACCCCAAAAGCTTCTTACCATTTTTACTTAAAATTAACTTAAATTGAAATGAATGCTACTAATTAGCTCATTGTTAGCAGTGTAATATACTAATTGTTTTCATTAATGGTATTTTCATATACTGCATTTATTATTCATTTTCAGAAAATGACACACAGAGAGAGATGATTAAACAGCATGGGTTTTGTAATACATCCCCATTATGATTTAGACAGCACAATGCCTCTTTTGCACTCAATAAAAGCAGCACAGATTTAAAGCTCTGATTACATGACATCTGCCAGCCCCAAAAGAAGCAAGAACAAACAGATGCATCTGGGCAATGAAGTTCTCTTTCAGCACCTGAGACAGCACTCTAAAAACTGGATTCATTCCCTTCAGTAAGCTTCAACATGCAGTCTCAAGCTGATGCTATCAACAAAACACCCACATCCAAGAACTAACTGCATATCAAGTACACTGGAGCCAGCCATTATGCTGGGTTCCTGCTGCATTACAAGCATTCTTCAAATCAAAAGAAGTCTTTGCCCAGCAACAAAATGCACCATCTTTTGGGAAAGTGCAATATCCAGTGGGAGTAACAGCAACAAAACACACCATTTTTGGGAAAGTGCAATATCCAACTGGGCAAGGGGAACCTCTGGCAAACATACTCTTAGGGCTAGCAACTGGTCCCTCTGCATTTCAGTCACATGCAGAAAAAAACTTTCATGAAGGAGTTTAGAGGTAGCTTTTGTCCACTGAGACTCTGTTGAAAGGGCCTCTTCTTGAATAGCCTTCATCCTGATGTTCTATTCTCCAGGCCCTTGCTTTGGAGATAACCTGCGAAAGCCAGGCCTGATGGGATCAGGCTTAGTCTGGGTCAACCAGGTCAGGGCACAACACCGTGACCCTAACTAAATACTCTGTTGCATTCCCTTGTCTGTTCTTTAAAACTTCACTTAGGTGAATTTTTAAACAGTGGAGAATCCAATATGTTTCCTGGTACAGAACCCTCAAGTAAGAGCTTCCAAACACAACTAGTAACACCTAGTTGTTATTGTATTCAACAGAATTACTGAATGAGCTTTGTGTTCAAACAAATACCACTTCTATCATTTCCCTTCTGAAGACCTACTCACCATGTTGACTTCAGAAACCATGTCAATACTTGCAATGTCTATGTTCATTCCAACATTTACTGGGGGGCCTAAGGAGAAGAAACAGGAGAGGCGTGGGTTTGCCACACATAATATCTCTGTTTGTCTCTCTTAAAACAAAACTCTGCCTTTTGACCCCTTTTGACAGAACCAAAGGCACAGATATATTTACGAGCCCTCTCAAAGAGTGCCCAAAAGAGTGCTCCTCCCAACAACAAAACAAAAAAAGGAAAAAAAACAAACCCTGGCTTTCTCACCTCCGAAATCCGGTCTGAGCCGAATGTCGTAGCCTTTCAACAATTTGTCCACAGTTTCTTTCACGAAAGACATATTGCCAGGATCGTTCACACTGTGGACAGAAAGGAGTCGGAGGGGGGAACGGAGCAGAGTGGAGTGGAGAGAAGGTGATCGAGGGAAGGAAAAGTGAAGTAGTGGTGCGGGGGGAGAGAAGTCAAGGGAGGTGAGGCGAGGAAAGGAAAGGAGAATAGGCGTTAGGTGAGGCGGGAGAGAAATCAGGGGGCAGTGGAGAAAGGGGGTTAGGGGAGGTCTGGTCAGTTTGGTTCCTCTTCGAGCCGCAGCCCTCCTTCCCCTCCCCTCCCGCCAGGCGCAGCTCCTACCTCTGGGCGCAACAGACCACGGCCACCAGGACAGGAGCGGAGAAGATGCCGAAGAGCCTGCCTCCCCAAAAGCCCCACATCCCTCCGCTCCGGGCTGCCTCGCCGCCGCGCCGCCGCCGCCGCCGCCGCAGCAGCCACGGCCGCCGCGCGCGGTTCCGGCAGCCCGAGAGGCGCTGAGGGAGAGGCGGAGGCGACCGTCCCCTTCTGCGACTCTTTCCCCCGCCCCACCCCCCACTCAGCACTGTTGCCGAGCTCCTCCGGAGGAGAGCGACTGAGGAGAGCCCCCCCTCCCGCGAGGAGGCGTCCGCCCGGCTGCCCGGGGAGGGAGCGCTCTCCGCACCGCGGCTTGGCGCTCAGGGCACTGGCGCGCTGCGGCCGCGGGCTTCCACCGGGCGCCTCCGCCTCCTTCTCCCACGAGGAGACACTGGACGGCTCTGGACGGCGTCCATGCCACGGAGGCGCCCCGCAGCCTTTCCGCCTTCGCCACCTCGCTCGCGGAGAACCAGCTCTCGCCGCCTCCTCCGCCGCCGCGGCTGCCGGCGATGGCACTGCTGCCGTGTGCGCACTCAGGCGCGAGCCGGGTGGAGCCCCGCGCGCCAAACCAGGCGCAGGGCAAGCCCACGGCGGAGGTAGCCACAGGTGCAGCTCCTGCCCCGGAAGCGCGGGAACAGGGGATGCGGGTGGGGCAGCCGGGCCCTGGAGGGAGCACCGCTGGCCTTGCGGGGCGGGGGGGGGGGGACTCTTCCCTAAACGGCGAGTAGAGGGGCCTCTTCCCTAAACGGTCCTTAGTCGTAAATTGTGGCCATTTACCAGAGCTGAAAGACTGTCTAAAACATAATAGCCAGCAATAATATTTTTTTTCATACCTTTACTTTTTGCCAGCATCTATCGGGGTTCTTTTCTTTTCTTGGCTAGCCTTTGGCCCCTTCCACACATGCAGACATGTTCCACACACATATCACATGAATAACGTGTGTGGAACATTACTGATATGTAATGCACTTTCAATCCACTTTCATAATTGTTTGCAAGTGGATTTTGCTATTCTGCTAATCCAGCTACAAAGTGCATTGAAAGTGGACTGAAAGTGCATTATTCTGCATGTGCGGAAAGGGCCTCTCCCAGAACCTGGAGACTTCTGATAGTAATGAAACCGCAGTATTTTTTAAAGTTCTCTTTCTCATGATGCCTAACCAGTGGTGTACCACCCATAGGGACAGGTGGGGGGGGGTCAAATTACTCCAGATGCAACAGCAGGGGGTATGTGCAAAATCGCCCCATCCCCCTCCTCTCCTGCGCTGACCTGGCTCGGAAGAGTTGGGTTGGCTCAGGAGAGGCGCCTGAAGACAGAGCTGGCCTGCTGCCACATACCCATTGGAGCCACCTCCTTCCCTCCCCAGGCCCTCGGGGTGTGCTGCTGCCCTGCTGCCACTGCAGTTTCTGTTTGAGCCACCCCTGTGCCCAAGCTTGGGGGCACGGGGGGGGGGGGCACCCAGAGCAGGTGTCACCCCCAGGCGCCATTTTCCCCAATACTCCTCTATACCTAATGCATAATTGCCTTGAGTGTGTCAAATGGAGGCCTTTGTCTGGATAAGTGTGCTGTTTTACTAAGGAACGAGTCACATCAACCTCATTGGGACTTACATCAAAGTATAAACCTTCACAGGTGACATTTTCACAATGGCCACCATGAAATTCTGGGTGGCTGCAGAAATTTTTGGAGCGAGGGTGTCATGGAAATCTCAGTGATTGCCTCCCTGTGAGGCCAGTCTACCAAAAGCCTGAAATGCTCCTGTGTTGACTGTATGGAAGCCACCATTTTAGTTGAGTGGCAGAATTTCAGACAGGCTAGTTACAGCCAATGGTATTGCTAAGCTTTATGTCTTAGGCCCAGGCACAGCCCCATGACAGTTTGAGTCCTGAGATGGAAAATCCAAATGCACCTCTGAAATACAGAAATAAATACTTAAAGATTAATTCTTTTAAATTAAAGATTAATTCTTAAAGATTAATTCTTTGACATTCCAAAATTGATGCCTGAAGTTGTCCTTTCTGCAAACTGAAGGATAAAACTCAGCTGGGACTAGTTTGACTCTCTTGGCCTTCTTGGCTGGCCTCCCATATATTGTGCATTTCATGCTATTCAACCTTCTCTAAAAACAGATTGATTTATTATGCAGCAGAGATTTTAAAAAACCAAAATCCTTTTTTAGGAACTATACATCATCGGACACAATGTATATGAGTAATGCCCTATTTAGGAACTTTGAAAGGAAATGTGAGGTGTGAATAAATCAACACTTATACAAAGTCTGTTATATGTTTCTAATTAAGGTTATTTCTCCTATTTAGCCTTGCTGTGATCATTGGAAAGGGAGGTTTGCAGAACATGAAGAAAATTTGTTATTGATGTGGAGCATTTCCTCAGCTAGATTCTTTAGAAACCTGAGGTTGCTTTCAAACTTGAAATGGCCTCAGACTATCTTATGTTTAAGCATTTTGAGCTCTCTCTCTCTGGCCGTTTCCGCACAAAGGCGGAAACGGCCGGGTGGGTGTTTATGACGCCCACCCGACGACGCTGGGACCGTCCGCATGGACGGTCCTGGGAACAGCCGGGCAGCCGGAGCCACGGAGCGCCGGCACCCGGCCGACCCGGCATGTCTCCGGGCCTCCGGCGCGTCGCCGAGGCCTGGGGACACGCCCCCCTGGCCCTGCACGCCTGCTCCAGCAGCGCAGGGCAGG